>NW_010254190.1:0-20317 GCF_000690775.1 Eurypyga helias
CGGGATTGCGAAAGGAGCAGGGAAGTTCATCCTGCTCAGCCTCCGCGGATATAGTCGGGCTTCGGAGAATGGCCCTGCCACACGCTTTCTGCCACCAAGTAAATAAATGTTTATAGCTCAGCAGTGATCTCACCCGCTTCAGGAGGTGTGTGTTGCCGTATCTCCTGCGAGGTTCACTTGTGTTAAAAACGTGTACATCCTCGCTGAATTCTTTTAATACTGGGGGAATGTGCCTTCTCACACAGGGAGATCCAAAAACGCGCAGTTTAAAATGATGATGCATTTCACCACTTTACTAAAGTTCACTGAGGTGCAGTTTGGTCTTTGCTCTCTTCTCGGCTGCAAGCGCCAAATTGCAAAACCTCCCTGCACTTACTTGCCTGTGCAACTGCTACAGGTTGACTGTTTTCAGAGAAAATAATGCCTAACAGCTGTTCTAGAGCAAGCTGTGATGATAACAAGCATAGGATTTGATTACGTGGAGGATTTGATCACTGCACAGGAAGGATAAGATGCATCAGCTAAAGATGGGAAGTTAACATCTATCATATAAATTATATTAAATCTTTGCGTGGATACTCATTCACAGGTGAGGCAGCCCTAGTTCTACGACAGTTTTATCTGTTGCATTCATAGACCCCGGTGCTTAGATCTTTTCCTCTGTGGCTCTGAAAGCACACTAACAAGAGCGCAGGCCCTCTGATCTGAACACAGCTGGAGACCAGGTAGGTGTCCGCTGTTTCCCAGGTCGTTTTGCTGTGAATACAGACGAAGCCTGGAGGTCCTAACACAGATGGGCAGGAGGCTTTGCGCCCTCCGCCTGGCAGTTCTGGCCGGGCTGGTTCGTTGCACAATGCAGAGGCCCCCCTCTGCAATGGCAGGGCTAGAAGGCACAGACAGCTTCAGTATGAATCTGAAAAGTTACCAAGGAAAAGAAAAAACATAATGTATTGAGGATGAAAGTTAAGCACTCAGAAGTTAGAAGCAGCCAAATTTCACAGTGAGTGAAGTTGCTGCAACATTAATTGCTGTAGGAGGAAGCAAAGAAGGGGCAGATACGGAGGATGCTTGGTCTGGCAGTAAAATTCTGCAGAAAAGACAGCAGTCTCTCCCTGCTTTTGCATCACAGTTTTTACATGGTACTAATCCTGCCCCTCACTCTTTGCAGGTGGATACAATCGTGACTTTCTAATCTTGTCCACTGCCCAACTTAAGTCTAGGTTCATTTTGCCAACAAGTTTTGCTCACAGCTGATCCAGTAGGGAAAAGTTTGAAACCTCAGATTCAGTCCTAAGCTTTGAAAGATTCTTCTTATGTTCCTCTCCAAAGGCTCACTCCTTGTGTGCTTTCCCAAGCCTGTCCCTTCTTCTCTAGAGAAGGATGAGATACCTCACTGCATATTAGATTTGAAACAGTTAAGAAACTTAAAAAAAAACCCACCACACAATAAAACCCCACAATAGTTTGCCAATGGCCATCAGATACCTATAGTTGCTAAAGAAGAATATAAGCTTTAATAAGGCTGTGTTGCTTTGCCTGGAAATTTGTTTCCAAGGGATCTAAGTTTGTAATATACATCTTTTGCCAACTGAGTTACAACATACATGGATTCATGTGGCTTTCATCTTCTATAATCTTTAAGATTGTATGCAAACATTCTAAACTGTGTATTCAAAGACTTGTACAAAGATATTTTAGCTGCTTTTGTTTAAAAGCTGTTCTTCGATTATCATGATAAGCATACAGGTTTCTTAGATGAAATAGATGAAAATGTTCCTGCTTTTAAATAGGAAGGCACTCTGCAAGCCCTGCCCCCACCAGCATGGAACAGGAAGGCAGAAAACACTACACGTTTTGTATAATGGGCAGGACTCGTGTGTCCTAGGTCTGTTTGCAAGACAGCATCACTGTTGCTTGTCATCTATATTGAGGCATTTGGTCAGTATTAAAGAGGGACAATTCAGTGTCTGTCATCCAAAACTATATCCCACAACATTTCACTTCCCTCATCAGGTCCCCTTACAGATAGTATACACACCCTAATTAACCACTGGGACTCAACTAGGTCCCACAATGGTCTGGCACACGCGTACGTGTATTCTCCATTACATCGTACAAAACCATTTTGGGATATATTTTGCTGTGGCTACAGAAATTAGTATTTAGCTTCTCTCAGATTTCACATGACAAAATTTTCATTTTTGTTCAACTGCAAACATACCTCGGGGGCTTCCAGATGCTTTTCTGCCTCTAAAGGCCCTCTTGCTTCCTTCTGCATAATATAAAAGCTTCATGACGAGTGTAGCTACGTGACACCAAATCTTTGTTGCTCACAGGTAATCTGTTGAAATCAATAGGACTCTTTATGTGACCAGCAACCAGTTTTTATATCTGCAAAGATGCACAAGTGGACTGGACATTTCTAGGCTTCACGTTACAATCAGTCTTAACGTGCTTTGTAACTGATGTCGAGACATCAGCTCCCCTTTGTGCCATATGGAGTCCATTTCTTTTGTGTACCCAGACTCTTACCTGCACAACATACCTTGCTGTCTAATAACTACACAGTTAAGTTATTTTAGGGAATGTGCTGGGATTTTTAAGTTCTGTAGTAGCAGATGTCATCTGATTATGCATTTAGACAGGAGAGATTTCAATATAAAGGAGAGGGGATCACGAGATAAAGGGAGCTTAAACGAGAGGAAGAGATAGTACTGAATAATTTAACTCGGAGAGAACAAAGATATTCAGAATGAACAAGATAAAGAGAGGTGTTAATTATAAATAGGAAAGTTGAGGAGAAAAAGTGGAAATATATGGGAGACAGTTTACAACACATTTATATTTCTCACTAGCACTTAGTGGCATGATCTCAGATTTTCTCAGGCACTTGATGAGTTGGTGGTACTGACCCCATTAGCTGATTTTCCTTGTGGAAATGGAGTTCACAACTTACTCTGTTCTGGCCAAGGTGCTTATACAGTGTCAGGCACCTGCAAGGGATCTTTGGTTGTCGCTACTGGATATTATGAAATCCTTGTGGTTGCTTAGGTATTGCCAGCTGCAGGACTTACTACCATTACCATAATACAGTAGTAGGAATTATGTACAAGTTCCATTTAGAACAGCACTTAATGGGGCTTAAACACACATATAGGTTTGCTTTTCTAAACAGAAGCTGTAAGATGATAGAAGGTTTCATTTCTATAATGGTATGATTTTTTTACCCCCAGAGACTATAAATGCATAATGCCGTTTTTTTTTTTAACTTGTAATAAAGGGTCCTCATATATTTAGGTATCCAAAAAATAAGCATTTGTTCTTTTATTTAAGAGCCCAGTGTGTAATTTTCATGCACTAATCTTAGTCATTAGGAATCAGATTTAAAAGGTAACAAACAGGGCTTTGCTGATCCCTTTCCTAGAACCTGCTTGTTCTTACACAGAAAGAGAATCTGGCTTAGTGCCACGCCACTCATGATATTCTCTCGCCTTCTTCTCCTAGGCCTCCAAGAAACTTTATAGCTTAGAGGAATTTTCATGTTTTGCGCTTTTTCACAGAAATATGGTTTCCCAGTAGACAGCATAGCTCTAATACATTCAGAAGGTTAGGATTAAAAGAAAAGCCAAACAAACAAGGCAATTGGCATAATAAAGCTGTGCTTGAAACAAATTATGGGCTTCTTTAACTGCAATTAAACAACATAAGAAAAAATTACATTTTTTGTTTCTAAACCAGGAAAAGCTGTACAGATTTAAACCTGAAAAATGAAAGCAAGAACATGAAATATATTCTCTGGATGATTTCACAGGGAAAAACAACTGGATTTAACCTGTTAAACAAGACATTTCATGGGGATACTTTCATATCTTCTTCTCCTTACGCTTACAAGAATAACCTTTTACTATTACAATAACCACATCAAAACTCCTAAAATATGAGCAGTTTCAGTATAAAAACCTATATTTTTACAGGGAAGAAGCAGATTTATTCTTGGGTGTGTACGCGCATGTGTGCAGATGCAAACATTTTACAACGGTTTCAGAGTAACCACTCATAATGGGAAGAGCATGCAAATCACAGAAAGCAGAAAGAGGAGAGCAATCATCCCAGCTGTGATACCTGTCACAAAGGTCAAGTTTGGAAGGAGCAGCCACTGGGGAAATTGGAAATACACAAGCACATACAGGCTTGAGAAAGAGACAGTTGCTAGAAGCAGGGTTTGCCTTAAGGTTGCTGAAAGCTGGCTTTTGGAAGCTTAATCTTTATCTTCTAGAAGAAGGAATAGTGGGGCTTGTCCAAGAGGAAGGATAGCCCATGCTCCAAACTTTGCATTGTTGGCTGGATGGAAGGTGGGGCCTGCATACTGTCCCTTTTGATTTTAACATTACCAAGAAGTTTAAAGGTTCAGAGAAACAAGGCAAATTCACTAGCTTCCCTGAGGGAGAATGCCAGAGGAGTTGTCTTTACACTTTCACAAGTTTGTCCATTTGACTTCATCATACTACAGCACCTGTTGCTTCATACCTCTTGGATCTTTGCACATCACTGCCATCTCCTGTCTTCATTGCAGGCTAGGACCCAGGTCTTCATCAGTCTGGAGAAAAGCCAAGTGCATTCCCCAGACAGAGCTATGATGAACTCTGACCATGGCCAATTTGGCCATTTAGGAGACTACAGTCTCAAGACCAACGTGATGTGCAATAGAAAGGTGCAAGTGTAGACACGTCCTTGTGCTCAGCAAGGCACATTGACTTCTGTTGACTATTTTGAACATCAAACCATGTTCATAACTTGCTGTCTGATCATCCAGTCCTCACCAGTCACCATGATTTCCCCATGTAGGATGGAAATCAAGCAGCTTGCTTTATATAGTCTAGATTTATGAAGGAAGGTTTTGCTTGCCCTTCCCTTACTAATCCAGACCTTTCAAAAAATGCAAAGTAACAAGGGAGCTTACAGTCATGTAACTTGATGGTGCTGTCATTTACTTGCATTGAAGTAAATTCCACAGTATTTGCAAATCAAATTATTTGATCCCAGCCTATCTGGCCTTTTGATTTAAAATGAACTGGGAAGTGCCCCCACAGCAATACAAGTGATTCCATGTGCTGGAGGTGTCAGTCCTGAGAGGAGGGTGAATGTTCCCACCCATCCATGTAGCACTAGAAATCAGCATATTCTTATTTGTTTTTTCTTAAATTGTTTATACTAAGGCAGAATTCAGAGATCTTTATCAGACTGAAAGGCTTCTTTGCATCAGGTACCGTGCAAGCATAAGCATAGGCACATTTATACTGCAACCAAGTGACTGTAGTACATGTACACACACTGGATCTCACTTTAATGTAGCCCTCATTAGTACCAGCTGCAGTGATTAATGCCTTTGGTGATTCAATACAAATGGGGACCACCAGGCCAAAGCTGTCAGGAGATCCCCACTGGCTGTGCTCTGGACTGAGACAACACTCTTCCTCCTCCTCCTCCTGCAGACATCCTCACAAGCCCTCTCCTAGAGGGGCATGAGGGCACGTTAATAACTGGGGTCTGATATGTCTGATGTTGACCAGGTTCGCTTCTGCCTTGGCCCTCAAAGTTTCAGAGTTACGTGGAAAACTTATCCAAAATGTGAAATCAGACACCAACCCCACCCCCCTCCCCAAGAAAAAGGTGGTGTCAGGAAGGAAGACAAGCTATTGGGAAATAAACTAAATAATTAAGGAAAAAAAATATATATATATATTCAAGGAGGAAGAAATTCTTTAAAAGCTATTTAATAACAAATCAGCTATTATATCTGTCAATACAGAAAAAATAAGGATGTCGACAACTCTTCATTCTACGTTCTGCAGCATTAATAAGAAATGAAGTATTAAAAAAACTGGGACGCTTTGTGCCTAAAACAATATCACATGAGAACAAGGGAATAAAGCTGAACTAAAACAAAGGCCATGATTGTGTATTGCTCGCAAATAGTGACATAAATGAAAAACAAAAACACGGAAACAAATACAGCCCCTCCAACTATCAAATATAAGGAAAACATGACTGCCTTATTTTGTTGGCAGTAATCAGATACAAATCACAAACTCAGCACTGTCTGATAAAACTTTTGGAGGCAGTCATTATTCCAGAAGTGTCCAGCCCAAACTGCTTATTTAAACAACGAGAGGGAGATGGCATGGGAACTGAGGATTAAAGTGACACTGGGGTAAGAGTTTTGGGGTACATATCATGCCATGAAGGACATAGCCTGAAGAGAAACCCATTTCTATCCAAGCCTACTGTCATGGCACTCTCCTTCCACTGTGAATTAGTTTCCCTTACTACTGCCTCACCAACCAGGAGGCAAGGCTTTTACATCTGTGGCACATCCAGTGCTCAAACACTCACCACTTGTTTCTTCAGCACAGCCAACACAGTTGATAAACCCGCTCACTCCTCCCTTCTCCCATGCTCAGCATCTGCTCCACACCTTTACCGGGACACTGCTGAAGAGCTCTACCCCTGGACATGCTGCCCTCTCCTTCCTATTCCCAAGAAAGAGTTATTCTTTTTGTGAACTTGATCTATTCCTACAACATAATCAGGTTTCACTGAGATTTCCAAGCAGCACCATCTGCTGCCTACCATCTCTCAAGCTTATACCACACAAGTCACCATAGGTCAGTTTTGTATTGTTCACTTCACAGGTCTCATCCAATTTCCCCCATTTCCTTCCATGTAAGCAGCTTTAATGCCAGAGCCTTGTGCTGCAGTAAACATTGGAAGGAACACGTTTTTTGTAGGTGCAAGTCAGTCAGAAAGCACAGTAGGGAAGCTAGAAGTAAGCAGAGCAGAGATGGGGAGGGATCGTCTGTTTTTTTTGCAGCAGAACCTAAGGAGGCAGTATTTGGGTAGGGCCTTGTATTTCCTTTATGAGATGTGCATTAAGCAGAGTTCTGCCTTGATCCCTTTAGGAAGTGGGAGACTTGCAACGGTGTCTTTTCCCCGAGAGCATTTCTAAGCTTTCCTCATAGGAAGCTTTCCTTGTGGTGCATTCTTAAGTAGATCACATGTAAAGGAAAATCCCAATTCAGAATTAATTGGCATACATTTTTTCAGGAGCTGGAGGGATTTTGAATTTCTTCCTTCTAGATGAACTTACAACACTCCTGCAAGCCCACATCTGAAGTTGTACCTGTCTGCGGAAGCATGCAAGCACACAGCCTGCAGCAAAATACACCTTTCTGATTTTACCTCTCCACCCTGTTACTCAGGCAGATGCTTTCCAGTGTGGTGTTCTTGGCCCACGTTCACTCCAGCTTGTTCCCGCAGTCCTCGCTTCCTTCAGCGAGGTTCTCACTGTGGGCACAGCAGCACAGAACACAAGCAGTGTTCAGATTTAACCATTTCCAGCATCCCTGCCCACTCGAGTCAGAAACCGAAGCAGATGCTTGGGTGGTGTCAAAAGACTCCTTGTTTAAGGGGGTTCAGAATAATATTTCACTTAGAAATGCTTAGTGCCTTTATCTCCAGGATCACCCACACCATGTGCTTGCCTTCCGTTATTTTATGAAAGAAAACAAAGGTGTTCCTACCATGACAGACCACTGCCCCTTTGAGTCACGTTTCTGCTCTGAAAAATTAGCTTACTTCTAAACATAGCCAACCAAACTGCACGTCCACTGCCTAAGTACCTCCACCTTTTATCCAGACAGGTCTTCACTTTCCATCTCCTGTCCAGCAGCTGTCTGTGTATATAGCAAGCTTCATCTGAGCCACGCAGTAATAATCACTGCTTATATACAAGATCCCTTGTGTACTGTATATTAATGTCTGGCTGGTAATTTAATGGCACCTCTAGGCATAAACAAAAGTTTATTAAAACAGTAAGTAAAATGTTCTTGAAGACTGGCCTGCATTTTTAATTTTCTATTCAGCATTCCAAAATACAGAGCCAGCCTTCTTATGCAAAAAGAAAGCTACAGAGTTAACACCAAGTAACATCATTTTGCACACAAGTTAGACATAGCATGGCCTAGAGCAATAGGATGCTTCATTTATATTCACAGACTCCTTATTTTCTGATCATCTTTAACAGTGACAGCCAAACAAAAATTTGGATTATTAGGAAATGTGTACATGTGCTCCACAAAGCAGCAGCATATTGATTACTACTCAAATTACCTGTCAGTTCTTTGATAGGAAGCCACAAGGCAGCTAAGACCTTAAATTCCAGTCAGTAGCTGGCAGTGCCCCCCCGTAGTTAAGTGAGTCGTGCTCTGAACGTTGGACATGTAAAACAGACACCATTCCTTCCCTGTGCTCATCTCTTCATTTGCATGAGTTGCTTATTTTACAAGTGATTTAATGCTTTAAAGACCAGCAGGTTTCTTTTTGTTTTAAGGTAAAAGAAATCTGTGAGCTCAGTAAAATGCATGTGTCAGCTACTACATATATTGCTACACATTTACAGCAGGCAAGTAGGTGGACACTTTATTTTCTTCTTTTTTTTTTTTTTTTTAACAGTATTTAAGCAGAAACTAGCACCGATTTTCTCATTTCAGGTTAAGTAAAAATGTGAACAATTTCAGCAGAAAATATGTCTGTGGAGGAAATTCACTGTGGAGACACAAACAAGTGAGGAGCTCTACTTTTACCAAGTCTCATTTCAGATCCCAGCCACATTTCCAGACTGTTCCCCTTCCACTACTCCATAGCATAGGCTGAGGACCCTGATGCACTTTCCAGCTCCCAGGACCCACCACCCCCCCATATTGCAACACGACCCAGTGGGGCTCGACTGCCCACTGTACTGCTTGGTTTCCACAGAAAGGAAACAGGAGTGTTCACGCTGGAAGGCAGACATGCTCCAACAGATCCCATCAAAGCATTCAGAGCACTAGAACTTTGGGTACCTACAGCAAATAAAGATGTTGCCAGCTCTTTGCTCAGAACCTCAATGCTTTTGTTATAACCTAGACTACCCACTTGCCACCATCAAGGCACTCGGAGAGCTGAGAAGTCTCTTGCGAACAGCAGCAGCAGCAAGAGTTAGCAAGGAGGAGAAAGACTACAGGTACCTCAGAAGCAAAAGCTCACAGAATAAATCCTTTAATGCCTGTACAGAATAAAGAGTTGGCGTGTAAAAGATAAGAGCATTCATAGCACATCAACCCCTTTTTTTTATTTTTTTGTGGCATTCTTCAGTGTTATACACAGTTCAGCTTTTTTATTTTTAAAACACATTTTTCTTATATTTAAGATACAGTCCAATATAAACAGATTTGCTACTGCCCTGTGAGCTTTAACCTGCAGAGATTGATGCCTTTATTTATAGCAACAAGATTTTAGCTTTCAAAAAACCCAACCAAAACAAAGCAGACTCTTGTTGGGTTTACTGTATTGTTTAAGATTAGATGTCAAAGCTTTGAGCATTCAGGGGTACGCACAAGATCCTAAGTCTTGCACAAGTGTCTTAAGGGGAATTTTTTTGTCTATCAGAAATTAGTAGCACTGCTCACATGAGAAAAAGGTAAGAGCCAGGCAAAAATGCCAGCTCGTAAGTGTGGTAAGCGCTTTGTGGTGTTTCACATTTCCTTTTAAAGCATCAGGGCTAATACATTATCTGTCATAAAATGCCACCACAAAATATTCGGGCATAAAGGACTATAAATGCAAACAAAAGCTTGTGGGATCTGGCCCAGAACTTAAAATTAGGCAAATTAACACTGCCTTTGGAGCCTTCAGACCTGATGTGGCAGTAAGTCCCCAAAATCCTCATGGAGGTCAAGGGGTCTTCCACGTGGGAGGGGAATTCTTATTCAAACCATTCCCTCACATGGGACATTCATTATAAGGTTCTCTATCTTTTTTTTTTTCTTTTAGAGATCAGGATGATTATTTAGGACCCTCACCATTACATGCAAGAGTTCGTTCCCATTTTAATATTTTCATTTCCATAGTTGGGATTTAATACATTTTTAATATTGCGCTGTCTATGCAAAGTCCACTTTTCATCTCCCCTGCATAACAGCTATGAAGATACAAGTGCTGAAATTTTAGCCCCAGTTCAACAGAGCACTTGCACACATATTTAAGGTGCTGCAGCTGGTGAAGAGGCTGATTTACTTAAATGCTCTGTTGAGTTAGAGACCTATGACCTTATATCATATGCAACTTTAAACTGAATTAATAACAGGTATATGTATGCAAGGACATAAACCATAGCCTTTTTCATTCCAGCAACAGAAAAGATTAAAAAAAAAATGTTGGTAATAGTCTGGAAGCTTTGCATATTCATACTTCTCACAGTTGTTAAGTGTTTGAAAATTCAGGTAATGAGCATACAATACTCTGGCTGCCTTTGTATTGCTTGGGGGTTTGCTATTCTAGTAATATCTCTACAGAAACCACTCTATCAAGTCAGTTTTTTTGCCCTCAAATTGAATTAGCACTTGTACATTGAAGTTTTCAACATCACCCATAAGATTTTTCGACTTGTCAAAAGAATCTGCATGGTCTCTAACCATGAATAAAAATGATTTCAGATATCATCTTTATTTCAAGTTTTATTTCCTGGGATTAATTTAATTGATTGTGCTGGTGGCTTGTTAAACAGCTGCTGAAATAAACAGACCATTTGTTTTTCTATGTAAACATATGGGTACCTGGTTTAATTATAGTTTCTATCACTGTTGAGGGGAGGAACAAAACAAAAAAAAAAAAAAAAAAAAGACCAACACCCACACACCACCAAAAGCCCCAGCCCCACACCCTGTTTTCCAAACTGACACCATAGACTTGAAATCTTAACTGTCTCACAGCAACAAAACTTGGCTCCTTTTCCTCTTGCTGATTTGAATAAAGCTTTTATCATATAGGCAAAAAATAATAAAGTTCAGTAGATTATCTATAACCTCATAACTTTGCATATATCTGCATGCTTACACAAGGCATGCATGGTTTTCTCCTCACCTGATATAACTGTGAGTAGCCCCATAAATCTTCAATATAATTCTCATTTTATGCTTAGCAGACCTAACCCTGATTGGTGTCTATTGTTGCAACCACATTAACCCTGTTTTACAGCTGTGTAACAGACCAGGATCTAAACCAAAAACTGTATGTAAAATACAGTGGAATACATAACCCTTCGGCTTTAACATGCATCTTTACTTACCCCAGATAGCTCTAGTAAAGAAAAGAACATTGCCAACGGGAAATAAAAATAGTAACTAATTCCAAATAATTCTTCTTAAAGGAACCACATAATTCTTACAGAAGAGTTTAAGATCCTTCAACATCTTGATTTTCTTAGCTATTCTCATGATATAATAAAAAAAAAGTAAGCATTTACAATGGAGATAAGGGAAGAAGAAGCACATGGTGCCTCTAAGCAACAGAGTTAAAGTAGGCAAAAAGAATCACTTCTGTAATAAAATTCTGGAAACTCGAAGGTACACATAGAATCAGTTATTAATAGCCTTTTTATGCCTAGATAAGCACCATTCTTAGCAGTGTGCATGTGCAATACAAATTAAATATTAATAAGCAGTACACAGTTGTGTCCAAACAGAAGGAAAGCTGCATAGGCAAGACTGGTGCCATTACACAGAGCCTTGGCTTCTCCCTCTCTGCTATGCCCACTCCAACAAAACCACTGCACCCGTTTCCTACCACAAGCTTTCAATAAAACAAAGCACACATACACGCGATGCATTACAGGTCGAGGAGGGGAATGAAGCCAGGACAGCTGACACGAAACACCCAACAAGGGTGGGGGAGAGCAAGCGACAAAGCGAATACTTCATGACTCGCTCCGTTTTTGCAGCTGTTAGAAGACCTTAGAAAGAGAGGAACCGTGTCAATGTAATTATGAGATATGAGGGTGTGAAGAGCCTTTGGGAGCCAGACCAGAAGAAAAGCAGTCATTGTCACCACACCACCAAATGGACAGGTATTTCAGAGCCAGGAAACCAGGGTCCAGAGTCATCCTGCACAGCCACCGCTGCTTAGATGACATCATTTACTGGTGGGAAAGGAGCAGGTCTCCAGTGATGTGAACTGGCCTTGCAATTGCTCTCAAAGGGAGAACAAAACGAGCTAAAAAAAAAAAAGGATAAGAGCCTTAGAATTTCATTACACAGGAAATACCTGGCCACCCACCACCATCCTGAGCTTGAATTCAATAAATACTCACTTTGTCCTACATCCTGGTCCGTCATTGCTTTTAAAACCCAAAAGTCACGCCATAGAAGCTGCACATAGATGTATCTACTCAGACGCATTCAGACAGCCAAACTTCAGCCCAGTCTCCTCACTGAGTTCAAGCTCTGCTCCATGGAAGAGCTGCATGAGAGCCACATATGTAATCTCCCTGCTGTTCTCAGTTGCACACTAGATTTAGATATCAAACCAAAGATTTGCTTTTAAGTCACACATGGATGAATATCCTGCTTCAAGTAAATAGAATCTGGCATTAGTAAACTCATCACTAAACTGCTAAAAAATTCAGAAAGACAACAAAAATTCAGAAGAGGTGCAACCATGTCATTGGCATTGGTTGATGAAAGCAGTTACACATTTAATTACAAAAGTAAGCTATTCCCATTTTCTCAGATCAGTATATAATTGGGGGGCTGTCTGTCTTGGGATAACCTATTTTTACCCTTAACAGAGGAACATAAAAATTCTAATCAGTTTTCAAGTCTCAGGAGTCCACAGAGAATTTGCATTTCTGCATAAAGGAGGACCCGGTGCAGCAGAATATAACGGGAATGATTTGGATTATAAGAACTCTGGTAGGATGCTGCTGTGGTCAGTTCCTCAACAGGATTTAGCATGGTTGGTAAGACCTACCTTCTTTCAACCCCTCCTCTGGAATGATGCCAGCTGTAATTATACATTATAATGAGCAAGAATCCTGAATTCACAGTAGAGCAGTGAACTTGTTTCTCCTCACCTTCAGTAATGTATTTCTGCCCTCCTCCTTCATCTTTCCTGTGTTGTTTTGTAGTTTATGTCAAACAAGTCTCATTCTTTTCATTAAAGACAAAAATCTCTGCTCGTTGAAGTGCTGAGAGCGCTAATTCTTGTTGTTCTCACTTGTTAAAGAAAACCTCCTGCCAAAGGAACCGTTTGGCTTAAAACGCTGTAAACAACCTCTCCTCCTTTACCCGCCACCACAGCTTGCTTTTAAGAAGTCTGTTTTCATAAACATTATGTCTTGTCTGTTCAAAACAGCATAACTAGAAGTTGCCATATCAAATACATTTATGGGAGATGGCAATAAAGAAATACCTTGACAGACTAATGATGACCTCCCGCAAGCCAGGCACTTAAAAGGCTCACTTTCCCGCTTAGCAGATTAAAAAGTAATAGCTGAGTGGCAGTTTCCACTCACTTATCAAGTGTAATACCCAACCTATGAGCTACTGTGAAAATAAAAACTAAACTCACCATAGAGGTAGCTACCAAATAAGTCAGACTAACTCTGTGGGACATGAAATAGCCAGGTTAGGATCAGCTTCCAGTGGACACCAGAAGAGACTGAAGGTAAATACAAACCTCCTTTTTCCAGTGCTTACCTTGCTGAAGCCTATGGATTTCTATAGCATTTCTTTCAGTTTAAAACCAGGGCGGAAGAACCAGCTTCATTAAGGAAGAGGGACTGGCTTTGCCTCTATCTGGGTATTTTGTCTGGTGCCTAAGCATCAGTCCCTTGCACACGGCTTCCCATTAGAGTAGCAAAAGCAAGTTTAGAGACAGGAATGTGAAAAGGAGAGGGTAGTACACTCTTAGCAAGAGTGGAAATGAAAATTTAAATACTAAGGAAGGCTAACTTGGATAGCGCTTTGCAGAGGAGTAACAGCTGGACTGGTGCAGAACTGCAGCTAGGACTGCCATCAGGTTCGTCAGGTTTATGACAAACTGTCAGTGAGCCCTGCAGAGTTGTTAAGTGGGCAAACACTGGCCTGCTTGCACTGGTGCCTCTGGCAGGAGTGTCCACCCGTACCCCAGCTGCACAGCTGGAGTCAAGGACGATGCCCACAGGCACCCATCGCATCCAGTTTTGTCTCATGGCATTCCTTTACGAGCTCCCACGCTGCCAAGCTAAGCCTGGGAGGATTAGAGGTGATGCCATTTGCTTCCACATACCAGCTGTAACTTCTCCTTGCACCGTGTATTTTATTCTGTAGAGATCCCACTGCATTTCACATCACATAACATGCAAATAGAGAACACCGTTCTTTAATAATGCAGCATATTCCTTTAAAATTATTTGACAAGCACAATGAACAAATACAACTTAAAACTAGCTAAGTAGTGGCCTCTTAAAATACAAATGCACGCAAGCATGAAAGCTATTAAAAAAAAAAAAAGTAATCATTATTTAAACAGGTCTATGTAATTCCTAATCCAAGTAGAATGGGCAGAAAATGCCTCATGCCCGTGAGTTAGAAATTCACCGGCCTGTGGTCTTGCACTAAATCTACCATCACGCAGCCCAAACGTTCAAACTGGAGGCAAAATGAAGTTCTCTTTGAATTTGATTTATTCTTCCAGACTTCAAAGCTGGTAGGAAAAGGTCAAGAGTGAAATCTTGATTCTGTCGAGGTTAATAGAGAAAGCGCTCGTGAAGTCCTGACCTCACTGAAGTCCCATTAGCATTTCTGAAAGTAGCAGAAACCGATGCTATTTCTGCTAAAATAACCTCTGCATCTGAGCATGTGAGTTTCTCAGAGGGGTCCCGCTAGCTGACACTGGGTTATGTTAAGGCCGAAATGAATTCTCAGTTGGACAAAACTCATCCTGACCCAACTGATTCCATTCCTCCTCCAGGTGGGAATGAGCCAAGCCATCTACAACAGATGGAGTTGGAGTTTTCTCCCAGAGATCAGGATTAGTGCTTGAAAATGGGAGAGCAGGAGTCTTGCCCTGAAAAGCAAACAGTTTTACCACATAAATAGAAAACATCACCAAGCCGTCTGGAATAATGCTAAACCAAACCATTATTAAATCAGCGTTGTGCTCGCTCAGTATCTAAGACACTTGCGATGCCATTAGTTTCCAGATACATCTATTTTATTAGGAGGATTTGTGCTGCTTATTAGTAGGAACAAAGTTTTTGTCACTTGTGAGCAAGATACATGGGTACATCCTAGAGGGGTAGGGGTTTTCCCCCCCGCCACTGAGGTGTTTTGAGAAGTTACTACCTTTGTTTTATATTTTACTTGCTGTATTTCACGCCAGCTTCTGAAGTTGCATGGGCTACTATTTATTCATCACTTTGCTTTATTAAGATGCAGTTCAGGTTTTCACCTGTGTTGTATGTTTTGCAGCCATGAAATATGGATCTAAGATTCAAAAGACACGAGAGTGTAAAGAACCTTTCAGATACTTTCTGCTTTCTGAAGAAACCACAGCAGATACAAGAGCAGTTCAGCAGTGCAGAGCTGTTACCTGTGACCTAAAATAGCTTCTAATACACCGAATTATTTTAGATTTCAACATTTTTATGCTGGAATAAAAATAGAGCTCTTTCTCCATTTTCATCATGTTCTGATAAAATCCCAGGTCTGACAGTGCATCTTGACGAAAGAGTCCACATGAAATATGTTGCTAATTATTTATATACCTCTTCAAAGGCTCAGTGCTTCTACTTGTACTTCTCACTACTCTTACCTACCCAGGCCCTGAAGCTGTTTTTCAGTCACTGAACTGAAACCCCTTAACTTAACAAGTTTATAATAGAAGTTCATAAACCTGGCAGTGATTAACAGCACGGGATAATCAAATGAGTGTAGCATAGGCTTTTCCCCCTTTTTCTTTAAAGGAAACCAGCCCCAAGTGTTTTTCCCTTATTGCTGTGTGGAAATAAATTTGCAATTAACTTTTACTTATTGGTGTCGTAGCAGTCTGAAGACCCCAGCCAGAAGCAAGCACCATGGTGCTTTTCAGCACATAAATGCGTACCAGAAGACAGCAGTTGCTCCGAATAGCCAACCACCTCTCATCATCCCACAGCCAACACTAGTGATGCCCATGCATGGGCATAGCCCAGCTCTGCCAGGACTCACCCCTGCCTGAAAACAAGCAGGCAGCCCCATGCTCACGCGTCATCCCACTTACTAAACAAGCTGCTTGATGATTTAAAACAATTAAGAGGAATTATCCTCCACTAACGTTGCTTGGTAGAGCTTCTGATGAAAATAAAAAGAATCAAGTCCACCTACTGCCAAACCTACTATCTTCAGTTTACTCCAAGCCCAACAGTACCCAAGTCTCCAGCATACTCTACACAGGGGATTGGTAACCAATTTCAGCTCTTTGTAAACAAACTCTCACTGAACATGAAATAATGACAGGGAAGGTGGGTCTGCAGCAGTTACCAGGTTGGGTGGCAGCTGAGCCCACACAGCTGAACTCCCCAAAACTTGGACCTAACAAGAAGCTTCAAATAGAAATCAGGTTTCAGTGACTGCTTTCTAAACGCCGAACACATAGTTTGTCAGTCGCTAGCCGCAGTATTTTTGTTTAGGGTTTTCTGGGTCATGATCATAGAATCATAGAATGGTTTGGGTTGGAAGGGACCTTAAAGACCATCTAGTTCCAACCCCCCTGCCATGGGCAGGGACACCTTCCACTAGACCAGGTTGCTCAAAGCCTCATCCAGCCTGGCCTTGAAGACATCCAGGGATGGGGCATCCACAGCTTCTCTGGGCAACCTGTTCCAGTGCCTCACAACCCTCATGGTAAGTAATTTCTTCCTTATACCTGATCTAAACCAACTCTCTTTTCAGTTTAAAACCATTACCCTTTGTCCTGCCACTACATGCTCTTGTAAAAAGTCCCTCTCCAGCTCTCTTATGATCTTGAAATAAATGGAATAAAAATCTTAATTTAATTAAATTCTGATGGTGAGAAAAAGGAGCTTCCTGGACTCAGTTAGCTAAGTGCAAGGATGAAAAATAACTTTTGAACAAGTATTGAAACATACGATATTTTATTTATCTCACTGAGTCAGTGTTTTGTCTTCTTGTGTGAATTGCTTCTGGAAATTGCAAACCCAAACCACCCACAGTCACTGTGGCTAACAGATTGAGCCTGAACAACAGTTATGAAAGCACACGCTTGCTCCAAACTTCCTCTGTTATCAGCTGAGCTTGTGATAATAAAACAGTCATGCTAACACAGAGTAAATTCATCTTCCTGCTTGACATCTCACCCTTCTTGCATGGCAATGTGCACCCTTCACCCCCGCCCGTATTCACCACCCAGCAGGGACCTCTCCTTTGTCTCTGGTCAGCTCAGTACTGGAGCATCCAAGCACCACTGTAGGGGGTACGTTAAGCAGTGCACATAACGACTGCTGTGGGGTTACTGTGCTCCCTTACCCTCATCCCAACCACTCAGTATACATTATTCTTCCTCCTGCCTAAATTTTCCTGTTTCTGTAGCCCTCACCTATTTTGTTTCATTTCGGCAGCAGGTATGAGATTAGATGCTTCAGCTAAACACACACATATCTTCGTATCAGCGAGTCAGGTGAGTGTCTGGGACCTGAGGTAGAAGGTAGTAACCATCAGTCCCTAGGTGCATTTGTTTCACACCTTGGACCAGTCCTGAAGGAAGATTTTTCCTTTTGCAGAAGCAAGAATTAATGAAAAGCAAGTTTTAAAACCCCACTACATACAGCACTAACTTTCACCACACCAGAGGAGCAAAAGCCTTCACATTCTGAAGATGTAGTGGTCACTTTTCCCCTCCTAACACCAAGTTCTTGCTCTCCTCTACTGCTTCTCCTCTGAATCATAGGCCCCGCTAAATAACAAAAGTTATCTTCAGAAGGTGTGTGCTTCCTGCTCACACCCTGCACTGCCATCACCTGTCACCCCACCACCCTCTACCTGCTTCAAAATGCTGTTACCACTCTTCTCTTCATGAGAGATTATAGCAATTCGGGGTAGATTTTTTTAAAAAAAGGCTATTTGCACATATACATAAACAATCAGTAGACTTCAAGCAAGTTGTGAACAGCACAGTTCCAGCAATTCAAAATAGACATAGGCAACTCGGACCAAAGCCGCTTCTCTTTCAGCTGATCACAGAATTCATACTAGCACGTGTTTTGGAAACATGGTATAAAAACTCAATTTCTCATTTCTGACCTCTCCAAAACTGGAAAGGTGTTTTAGCCAGAAGGTAATGTTCCCTATTCCTTGCTCCTACTTAGACGACCTGTCAAACAAGGTAAGCAAGCAAACTTGGGGCTTTTACACCTTAATATTCTGATGTTTGCCAATATGGTGTTTAAGGTCTAATTCATATGCGCCTTAGCTACAAACTAGGGACGTGCAAAGATACACAGGAATTTCTGCTTTCATAATATTAAAAGAGATGATGATTTCAAAAGGTAACTGTGTGTATGCACTGAGTTTTTATAGCCCCTGCTTTATCGGTTATTTCTTTAACAAAAAAAATACCCCAACCCCGCAAAAACCACACCGAAACAAGATTATGAAGTTCACTTAGCAGTTTCTTAATTTTACTAATGCTAGCACAGCCTAAGTTTCTCGATGAAAGTCTCCTTTGATGGCTGGTCTTTGACTGGGCAGGAGCTTAACCATAACAAAGAATACACCAGCCAAGATTTTGTTTCTCATTTCCATGGCTTTTGCTTTGCAGATGCCTGTAGCACCTTAAGAGCATGAAGTCTCGGAGTAAGGGGACAACCAGCCACTGTTCATACAGATATAGAGATCTGTTGGTTTCCACCATTTTACATGTAACAGCTTGGTTTGCACAAAAAAGTTACCATGATTACAATAAAATAAACAGCTATGGAAGTACCATGCAGAATCAGATACTAAATGCAGCCAGTCTTAAAACCAGCTGTAGCATTAGACTGCTCCTTTAAAACAGGAAGGCTTGCCAAACAGTGGTACAGAAGAAGTGTATATCTCAGCTCTCAGAAGAGACCTACCCAGCTATTCCCAGGTCTGGTTTAATTTTATAAAAGCATGGAAACGTTTGGAGCATTCACACATGTGTTAATTCAACAAAGATGCTTCCAATTCACTCTGTTATTTATTCCACTTCAAAACAGAAATAAAAGCAAAACCTAACAGTGTACCTTTGCTGAATGAGAGTTTCTTCCCTCCCTTTTTGTCCAACTTGACTGCTTTGTACATGCATAGGGGTCTTGATAAGGTCAGAGTTGACACAGCAGCTCCTACCATTGACTGATGCACTGTCACCACCTCTCATACCACTATAATGCACATGTAAAATCATTATCAAAATGTTACCAAAAGAGATATTGTGTAGATATGGGAGTAAGTCTGTTATCCCCTTACAGGTCATCAATTTTTATTATGCCACATTATAAATTACATTTTTCATCATGTATCATAGGCACAGAAAATAAATGTACCAACCCTCTAAAAATAAGATCCCTCACTAAAACCCTCTATGGAAGATATCAATGTAGAGCACACATTTAGAGTTATATCATAAATCTTTGGTAAAAATGGGATTGATAAAGGCTGTGCTGACACAGCTTATCTACAAGATATCTACAGGCCACGTGTAGAAAACTCACCCCTGCTAAAACACAGCCATATGAATATTGAACATCAAACGTTACACAAGTCCTCTGACCTTTGCTTGAATCAAATAAAACTCTTCTTCCCCTCACCTGCCTGCAAGAAGATATTCTTTCTACCTACCTGCTTTGGGTTTAGCTCACGCACACACCCCTTTCAGTATCTAAGGCAGCTGGGCCCTGTTAACCGATGAACTTCAAGTTGCTTCGGCCCCCCAAGCCTGGAACACTTACTCGTCAGGTTCCTAAGCTTTTCTGGTCATTTAAAGTACTCTGAGCAATTGATGAGAACAGATGGAGCGATCTCCTTTCTAGATTGACATGTTTTCTGCCTTTGGGGGCATTTTTGATTGTTTTTAATTAAAAAAAAAGTCCATACTCACAATTGCATACAAATCACAATATAGCACGCTGCAACATACCATGGCGCGGTGTGCGATGTCATACTGGGGACACGGCAGGACATCAGGCGGAACAGAGGGACAGATTACACCACAGTGCATTCCAAGACGTACCTCTCGCACCATCCTCACAGCAATCGGGTCGCAGCACTCCCGTGGCCATTTCCAGAAGGGTTTGCTTTGGGCTCTGGTTGAGAAGAAAGAGGAATTTTCCCTATTCCCTGAAAATCGGCAGCGGGGAGACGCCTGTCCCAGGCGCCCCCCCAATCCTGCCCCGGTCCTCGGGAGGCAGCTCCCGGGGTCACCCCTCCCGGAGCAAACTTTC
>NW_010254191.1:0-10209 GCF_000690775.1 Eurypyga helias
CATATAAATTTAAATTAAGTATTTCAAGTTTATTTATGCTGGGCATTCTGAGTGACCCACTGAACCACACTAAACTATTCCTTCTGTATTTATCTTTGTTCTTGGTTTTTTCTTCATCAGAGAAAATCTAATGCAATGTGGTATTCTCTGTCAGTTCTAAGGTCTGGAATCTGTTTCTTTGGTTGAGAAAAATATTAAACTCAATCATTGCAGAGTGATAACCTGAGAATTTCTCAGATTTTTTTTTTCCCCTTTATGCGACCCAAGACTGACATACTCATTTTCTCAGTGGTAGAATCACAGATGCCAGGGTTATCTGAATCAGAAGGTTCAGTGTTTGCTTCAGGCACTACATCTGACTGAAATGTTTCAGTTGTCTGTCAGTCCTCTCTGGTGATTTTTGGTGTTAATGTGAAATGTATTAGCTAATTAACCCTTAAACTTAAGTTACAGGAAACATCCTCTTTTTCCTTGTGTGGGGAGGGGCCCCTTAAATATGGGCCTCATGAGAGTTGTCCTGGGGCTTCTTACACTGATGTACATGTCACCTCAGGTCTATACCTCCCTGAAGAGAAGCATCCAATTCCTGCTTGCTTGTGGATTATCTAAATTGTGGATTAAGATCATTATACGTTTCTCATGAAATTATAAATCATATATTCTAAATCATTATAAATGATCATCATAAATCATAAGCTTGTCACAGAAGTTGTAAGTCAGTTTGGGCTGAGCAGCAGCATCTGCATTCATGTGCAACTGCAGTAAATAGATTTATCACTTCACATAAACCTTAGCTCAGAGCTCTCAGTATACCACACTTACTAGTTAAGTTTGTTAGGATCTTTTTCTTCTTTTACACCTTCATAATATTTTCAAAAAGCCTAATTACCCATGGTGTGAATTTTTGGTGGGGTTATCTGTTTTCACACTGCCTCTTCCCTTCTTGCTTGTATTCTTTCTCCAAGTGGTATGTGTTGCTAAAATCTGAAAATAACTTTAAAAAAGAGTCACTAATCTCCTGTATGTGTCCTCCCCTTTTTTTTCAGTAATCACATAACTCTAATTTTAGGAAAAGCAGTGGTTTTGCCATTGAAGTGGTTTAAATAGTTCCTGGTATTTATCAGTGCCAAGGTTATACTGTAATATGTTGTAATTGTATTTCCATTCCTACTTTTTTTCGTTCCAACTTCATTGCAACTCTTAATTTACCTTCTGCCAAATTCTTGACCTGAAATAAGCCCTGTGTTAGTCATCTGCTTCATTTAAACCCTACTTAAAAAGGAGCTGTGTGTTAAACTCATCTACAGGACTCTGACTCTGGTTTTGATCATGGTACCTAACCTAAGAACTCTTTTACTAGCGGAAACTAATGCAGCTTGTTGTAAGTGATTTATAAAGTGCTCATTCCATTTTCTCTCTGCCGAGCCTCCTCTCAGACTGCCCTAGTGTTGCTAAGTCAGAGCGTGTTCCACCTAAACTCACCACACAATTAAATTCTCCACAGTATATCCGAATATGGCAAACAGAGAGAAGAAGGGATTATATACAAGCTTCTTTAACCTTAATTTCTACTGTACCTTCTAAAGTGTTCTGCTTTTTTTAGTCCCTGTTTGGCAAATTGAGCCATGATATACACATCTAAAAAAAGACTTACTGAGAATGCCTGAGACATTCCACTTGGCTGTAAAAGCTCTAATTTTTATGTGAAAAATGATGACATTTCAAAAAAGACAATCTATTGCAAAAATAAAGTTATCTTTACTAAACTGTAATTTTATCGCAAATAGTCAGTGACTGCTAGGACAGAGCAGCAAGCTCCACAGCTGAAGTTGTGTAGCATGGTAATAAATTTATAAATAACTACATTTATACGATTGACCACATCACTAATTCATTAATTCACGATTGCTTAACCAGTTGGCATGGTTTATCCCTAGCCAGCAACTAGGCACGGCATAGCTGCTCGGTCATTCTCTCCCTCAGTGGGATGGGGGAGAGAGTCAGAAGGGTAAAAGTGAGAAAACTCATGGGCTGACATAAAGACAGTCTAAAAAGTAAAGCAAAAGTTGTGCACGCAAGCAAAGCAAAACAAGGAATTCTTTCACCAGTTCCCATGGTCAGGCAGGTGCTCAGCCATCTCCAGAAGAGCAGGGCTCCATCTTGCATAATGGTTACCTAAACAGACAAATGCCATCACTCTGAACATCCCCCCTTCCTTCTTCTTCCCCCAGCTTTATATGCTGAGCATGTCATATGGTATGGAATATCCCTTTGGTCAGTTGGGGTCAGCTGTCCCCGCTGTGTCCCCTCCCAACTGCTTGTGCAGCCCCAGCCCAATCGCTGGTGGGGTGGAGTGAGTGGCAGAAAATGCCTTGACCCTGTGTAAGCACTGCTCAGCAGGAGCGAAAATGTCCCCATGTTATCAGCACTGTTTTCAGCACAATTCCAAAACATAGCTCCATTCTACTTACCATGAAGAAAATTAACTCTATCCCCACCAAAACCAGCACACCAGGAAATTTCCCTATGAATTTGTACTGAATGAAACACATGCAGTTAGAAAGAGAGTCACCTGAAGTTTGTTCGGTCGGCGCAAGACTTACAGCTCAGAAGGAGAGCCGTGATCTCTGTGGTACTTATGTAAGTGGCTCCTATTTGCATATTTCACAACCCAAGAGGATGAGTTTTCAGCTGATCACTAGATATCCAATATCACTGGTGTAATTCAAATGTGACAAAGATTTTTAATGAAACCACTAAGGGTTGTATTGTGTTTGCCTAATGTATTAGCAGACAGCAAGTTGCGTTCCTCTGATGATCCTGAGATACCATGACCTGCGCCTTTCCGTCGAAGTGCTCAGTTTGCCTTCTCCCTTCATAACACGGTTGTATGTCATAATCAAAATAGGGCTTGTTTTAAAACATTTTGAGACCAGGTACTGTTTTGCTTTCAGATGGCGTTACACCTACCCAGAAGATTTGATATTTACTTTGCATATTCTAGTTGTCCCTTTTTCATAGATACGCTCTGCTGCAAGCATGCATTGTTGGATTAATATTGATGCTGAATGTGACTAATGAGGTTATTGCTGTGTAATGTACGAGCAGAGAAGAAGCAGAGAAAATAATTCATACGTTCTTAATCACATTAGGACTCACTTATTGTTTCAACTCTACATTTTAACCTTGGAATTCCACAGTGAGCAATAGGAATAATTAATCTTGTATGACAGTTCTGACTAACTTGAGATTCCCCAGCAGCAGGTCCTTTTCTCTCCAAGTCATAATAATGTTTAACTTTCTACCTCAAAATACAGGAGGACCGAAATATCTCAGGTTTGAAAAGTCAAACCATAAAAAAGCCTGATTGTAAAAAAAACACAAAAAAACCAACAGCAAAACTGAGAGACTCATATACAAAATGCTAATAAATTTTGTAACACTCTTCTCTTTTTTATAGATGCCTTTTACAGTAAGTCAGTGTCTGTTTTAGCACTTACTGTAGCATCTCTCCCTGAGCAAGCCTATTTGCATGAGCTAATTAAAAATACTAAAATTGGGCACCTAATTATCTATACAGACAGCAGGAGAGTGTTAAACACTTCACAAAGGGCAATCCAGAAGGCACGCTTTGCACAGGGAGCCATCTAGCCAGCGAGAATGCTAAGCACAAATAAACCCTCCTTTTCTCCAAAGCTAATGAATGTAGTATCATGGATTCAGGAGGAGGTTTGAAATATCCCCTATGCTGCTGCCTCATACTGTACAACGTAGAAGTAATCAAAATGCAAAGGCTTGAATTTGCACAACAAAAGAGGCTTGTTCATGAATATGTAGGAACCTGTGCAAACCTGGGCTTGCACACACATACACGGGAGATTGCAGAGGCAGAAAGGGGCATGTTTTTCAACATTTGTGGGCTTCATTTGTTGTCAGGAACTGTGATTCCTCGGTTTCAGCTGGCACACATGTTTATTCTAAAGGTCATTTTAGTGTCCGAATAGTTGTCGCTCGTATGTCACACGTGAAAAACTGCAGTGGAGGTTTTCTTTTTCTCTCAGTCTTGAGACTTGATTGTACAGGAATCAAGTTGAGTGTAGCATGACTGTCAGTCACTATTCGTGAGCTGAGAAAGCTGCTTTAGCAGGCTCGTCTTGGAAGGTTTTCCTACTATCTACCTCACTCCCCCTGTTCTTTCAGTATTAATTCGTTGTTCTCAAAAAGGAGCATACTCACTTATAAAATACCCTTTGGTATCTTTTTGCTTATTTTTACTAAAATAGCTTTTCTGGAGGATGAGGATACCTGGTAACTTCTCTTCAAAAAGAGGTCGAGGCATTTTGGCCTTCATTGTCAGTCGCAGTTGTATAGCAGTTCCAGAAGTCATTCTGTATTCTGGCTGTAGTAATAGTGTGACAGCAGAAACTCTAGTGTGGAAATTTCCATGGTGGGTGTTTTTCTCAGTAGCTGTGTTCTGGCTTTTCATTAGTAAGGTGAATGCCATTACCAACAGAGCTTTATATATATACATACACATTTCCAAACATACTTAACGTATGTGATCTCAGTGCACCCAGAAATGTGTTAGAATATCTGAGTAACTCTGGAGGTTACTGACTTTTTCATGGGTTTTGCTATAGCGGTAGTTTTTTACAGACTTTTTTTGCAAAAATCAATCAGTAATCATGAAGGTAATTAATATTTTCATCCATTAACTTCATAAATTAATTATTCATTTAATTAATTATGTTATTAATTAGAAAACCAAATTATTCTCTTCTGTAAAAAAGTATAGGTAAACAAAACCAATACAATAATGGTATTTCCTGAAATATGTGCTATCATAGCTGAAATGTCATTAAGTTGAAAGTAAATTAATGAGGAGTTTGTATTCATTTGCTTTTTGTGTGAAAATTACCTTTATTTTATGTCCAAAGAAACCAGTGAATACCTAGGACATTTTGGTTCGAACCTTTAAAACATGCTAAAGAATACAGATTCTTCACCACTTCTCAACAGCTGCACACTTAATGAAATTCAAGTTACATTTTTTAACATTCGGTACTAAGACAAATACAGACGTGTTCAAAGACACATAGAAAATAATATGAAATATGTTCTTCCCCAAATGGGCCTATAACTAAATGGGAAGACGTAAAGGAGCGATTAAATTGACCACTCCTGAGTAATTCCATTAATTCTTCAGATAGTGATGGTACATGCTGATTGAATACAAATTCATGCGATAAATTTCAGGGTTTGTTTTCACAAAGCGTTCTGCTAAGGAGAAAACAAGTCTAATAATTGAAAACCATGTCACAGCCCTCCTAGCATTATCATATATTATGTCCCCCTCGAGTCTTTTATTGCAACTAAGTGTCCTCTCACTCCAATTTAAATTAACTAAAGAACTATCAAAATATTGTCACATACGGGAGATGGAGAGCACTTTACACTCAGTGCCTGCTCAGTAGCATTCTGGAAAAGTCAGGCTATTTTTGAGGTGTGCTTGACTGGTCCCGCCAGCTCCTTAAATCTTCTGCTTATTTATAAGGTACTGAAGGAAGGTTTGTCCCTTAGCTCCTGTTAGAGGAAATGCTATTAGCTACAGCATCCCTCCTAATATCACTTCTTTGCTATCATGGTAAGTTATTACTATTATTGCACTATTAATAATGCTGCACTCTGTGGTGTGTGATTTATTTCTGCTCTGAGTAGTCATTTCTCACATATTTTCTAAAAAGCTTCCATCTTATTAGAAAGGGGAGGGAGAGGCAGCATCTAATGGAATCTCTCAATCTCAGCAGCTCCAAACATTGTTTGATCTTTCTGACTTTTTGGGAGAAAACTCAGTACAGTGCTGTGATTCACTGAGATGCTTCATCTGCTTGATTATACTGTCAGTGGCCGAAAAGTCAAGTATAACATTGCGCTGGCATGGCTTGCTTGAACCTGTGCAACAGAACTGGTTTCACATTTTAAAGATTTCTTTTTTTTTTGTTGTTTTAATTTTCTGTTCAACTTAGAAAATACCCCTCCTTTATAATGATACTTTAAATGATCTCTGGTGCACTTTCTGAAAAGAGCATTTGGGGCTGAATGACAGGAGAGATTTTGTTTTCCTGAATTGTGTGCGATCATGACTGAAATTTGATGAAGTTCATTATAAGAATAAATAAAGAATATCATCACTTATTGTGAAACTACATTTGTTAGTACGCATTATGCAAAAATAAATTATAAAAAAGGAAACTCTGATTGTAAGTATCGTTTTTACTGTCAGAAATGTGATTGAAGGACAGAAAACTTTTGTAGTCTAGCTGATGATTCAGTGGAAAACACTGAAGTTTTTTCACATGATGACTGAGGTGCTGAACCTTTATTTAGTGAAAGAAGAGGTTAAATTGTCTGTATTTCTGGTGGCTTACTTAGCTAGGAGTACTGTCACTGCCACCAGAGAGTAAAGAGCAACAGCAGCGACGCACGTCCACGCTGGTCTGGGGAGGACCTGGGCATGAATGTGCTAAAGCATTTTGCGCACGTGCTGGACGGCAGGCTTACCAGCTTTCTGGGACTAAAATAAACTCAAGGGATTGATGAAAATAAGACAGAAGGGTTAGGGGGGGAGGGGGACGGGAGACGACATGACAGACACACAGAATGGGCTAAGCACACGGCATAGGAGATGGGAATGTGATGATGAAATACACGGGCTGGTAAGACAAAAATAGATAGGGAGGGACGTCCAAGTAAAAGCAAAACGTAGCTGGTTTTCTGATGTAACACTGTAGCAGCTTTTGGAGTACATGTAGCGTTTTAGGAACAGCATCCAATCAGAAAGCGTGGAAGATCTGAGCATGAAGGGGTTGGCCAGGATAAGTGCTTGTCATTGGCAGATGCTGACAGCACCATCTCAAATATTTCATTTCACAGGTGCTTTGCCTTTACATGGGAGGCTTCTTTAAGCCCCGTTGGACCAGTTTCTCAGAGAGAAAAAAAAAAAGAAAGATGAGTGTGATTAGCTCTCAGCCTTAGAAGCGTTGAAGAAATGGAGGGCAGCCAAGAAAAAAGTGTTCGGTGCATGTGGAGGTAGTGTCAAATAGCTGGTAAAAAGGACCGTCAGAGAAATTAGAGCAGAAATAGTAATACACAGAAATAGAAATGTATATTAGCATTTATCTTGCGACTAATATTCTGTCTATTATATGAAAGATACCTATAATATGAATGTTCCAGAGTGAGAAAATGGGGAAATAATTCAAATGTTACCTAGGATACTCAAAATGGTTTTAATGGCATACAGGAAATAGCTAGACACGTGCCCAAGCTATTACATGTAAATGCCCAAGGAAGGCATGGTCACCTTTTGCTGCATGAGAACCATGAGTATCCATTCTGTACCATTCTGCACATAAGGGATTTTCATCCTCTCTCTTCAGCCACCTATAGTGCTTCCTTTTTAGATAGCTCTGTATAAATGTTTGATGAAGACAGTAGGTGTTGCCATCTATAGTTCATGGATTTTTTTAAACTTGGCATACAGAATCATGGACAGAAGGGATTGACACATTTCACTGTTCAGAGCAGTTCCATGGCTGTTATAAATTTCTTATAAAAATATTACTAAGGCAGTTTTGAACAGTAGAAACCTAAACTTTGAAATACTGAACTAGATGAATACACTCCAGTGTAGAAGTAGCTTGTTAGTGTTTTCTCACAGCAAAGGATGGTTGTTTTTTTCACTTGGCTTTCTAACAATGCCCCAAGTTCCCTTGGAAGAGGGTAGGCGTACTGTGTTTAAAAATTTTATACATTAGAGAAGATACATTTAATACTTTTAGATTCTGCTGTACCGAATTTGTCTTGCAGTCTTTGTTTTTCCCCTTTTCCAGTGGGCTTGTCATGGGCCATTTCTTGACAGTTACTAGCATCTCGTGCTATGCAGGAAACTGGTCGGAGGCAGTATTTCCCCAGAATAGATGATGGCACATGCACACAGTGTCCATAGTTCTTGCCAGTCTTACTTAAACCTTTTTGTTTTAAGCAAAATCCTCACTAAAGGTAGCATAAAATGTGTCTTTGTCCAGTACAGCATCAGTAGTTTCACACAGAACTCATAGATATTCAAGTCAGAGAAGCTAATCAGCGTAACTGATTGCTGTTCATCAAAGGTGGAAATACACATTTATCAGAACATCAGAAAATGGCTGGACGTTGAATCCCACGAAGTTGTACAAAGAAGATATTATATGAGATATGAGACATGAGTTATTCTACGAAAACATGAAAGGAGACCAAGTCTGCAACTATAAACTCTAAATACTGGTCTCTGCTTGTTTACCCTCCTTTTGTATGCTTTCCCTGGCCGCCTTCTGCATGATTTGATACATGTGATTCTTTGTGATGACTTTCTGGGTTTGTTTCTTTGTTTTTACACTTCTTTTATCCACTTGGACCTCTTCCTACCCACTTAACTTGTGTAATTGAAAAGAGTGTTTTCTTTTATGTAATAAATCTGTATGAAAAATACATGGAGGGTTCTCAAGACCTTATCAAGTTGCTACTTACCTGAACACAAACGACAATTCATTTTAGCTATCAGGCTAATTAGAAAACCTTACAGAGAGTTTTCCCACTGCTGGAAGCACTAACAGAAGGATATCATATACACAATCAAAGCTGGAGTCAGAGATGCCAGGTGAATGCAGTGCGAGTTGTTTGAGCCATAACAGGATCATAAATTGATCATAAATTGCTGCTGTTTGCAATTGAGAGAACAGGGAAAATCTGTCCACTTCTGTCTGGCCTATATCAAAGAGAAGTTAAATCAAATGGGATGGAAGTCACGTTTCCTCTCTGAATTAAGTATGACGTGTAAGAAATCGGTGGAAGTTCAGTAAATGCTTGTGGTGGAGGCTGTACGTGTGCGGTAATGATCCTCTGATGTTATGTTACTGTGCGTCCAGTGCACCACTGAGTGCATTATTTGACCGCCTGCGTCTGTTTGCATCTCCAGTTAAATTTCATACCAGAAATGTGGCCTTCAGCTGAGATCTTCAGTTCTCTCTGTCAGAACCTGAGAAATGCAATATTTTTTAAAAGAAAAGACCTGACTTGTCTCATCCCTGGTGCTTTTGTCTGCCCCAGGGATCGTTGCTGTATCAGGCTGCTCCCAAACTGGAGTTGACAACCTGCCAGTTTTGAGATTAGTGTTGATGAGTCCTTGGGTATCATCAGCGTATGTTAATTATTCATTAGTGTATGTACATACATGGTGAGTATCTCTGAACCAACCGTGTGTGCCCATAATATTTGCATATGACTTTCTGAAAATTCCTCTGATGACAGCGGTCGAAGCGGTAGCTCTCATACCTTGGAGATGGAGAGAGTGACACTGAAAAAAAGCAGCAGCGCTTAAATCCCCATCACAGTAAAATCTAAAGTTTCAGAGAGTGGCAGGCTGTAAATGCTTTACGGGGCCAAAACCGTTATTGATGGTGCATTTAAAAGAGGAGGCGAGGCAGGGGCCACTTGAAATGCTTTATTTTGAAGTGGTCAAAACTCAAAAAACTGAACTTGGAGTGCTGAGCATGTTCTCTTCATCATTTGTTGGCACTTTGTGTGTGCCACTTTTGAAATGAGAGAATGCAGCATTAATTTTCCATAAACCGGAGAAGTGTGTTTTCAGTACACATTATAATTGCGTGACTGATCTGCATTTTTTTCTGGGTTCTGTGGTTCTAAACCTGGCCCTGTATTAGTTCCTTGATATTTTTTACCTCCATTGTCTTGATATTATTCATCCATCAAAAATTTCAATTGTATTAGTTCATTCCTGTTCCGCTCTCCAGAAATTTTCTCTCCTCTCCTTAGGTGGATATGTACTTATACTTTGGTCAGGAGGCAAGAAATAATGGTTTCCTATTCTTGCCGTGAAAATAAAAAGGAGAGAAGTGACACAAACACAGTACCTGTCTGCCTCATGGTAGGTGCAATGTGTTTGCAATGGCATTCAGTAGATAGATGACAGGTTACTGAGGCTTTACAGGACAAATCCTCTTGTAGATCATGTCAAATGTAGTCCTATGTTAAATTCTTAATATCTTATTTTTTTATATGTACAGATGCAAAACTGGCTTTTATTCTTTTTAGTTTAACTTTTAGGTTGAGCCTGATCAATTACACCAAATAATCATAGAATCATAGAAT
>NW_010254192.1:0-10490 GCF_000690775.1 Eurypyga helias
GGGCGCGGATGCGGGGCTGGGGGATGCGGGGCTGGGCGATGCGGGATGCGCAGGTAGCACGGTTTCGGGGCTTGGTTTGGGGGGGCTTGTCCGTGTATCCCGGCAGGATTACCTTGTCCTGGCAAAACCTATGCTCCAGCAATCTGAGGAAGTGGCTTTTGTTAAAAGCGATTTCATTTTGAATATGATTTACTCTGATTTAAATACTAAGAAGAGAGAAATTAGTGTGTTGCGAAACTGTCGGAAAACTGAGGACCCTCTGGATGTCACTTAGCCCAGCTCGAAGCAATATTTATTCCATGATGAATCCCTGGTGGTGGGTTAGGTGGGATAGGATAGAGCTGCTGAGCTTCTTTAGGCATAGAGCTTGATTAGCTTGATTTAATTGGAAATGTTTTCTTACACCTGAAAGTTACTGTTTTATTACCAGGGAACTGTTGCTATGCGAGCACAGGTAATGGGCTTTTTAACAAAACATACTCTATTCTATTTCCCCAGTGTAGATAGATTAACTGCTTATACCTTGTGGAGTAACATTGCAAAATAAGTTGCTGTACAAGGACTATTTCTGCTTTGGTTGTATTCTGTGTGTGAGTTACTTTCATCAGGAGGTTTTAGTCTGATTCCTTGTGACTTTTTAATAGCAAGAATCAAAGAAATCTAAGTACAATATACTGAGTATTCTGTTAGAAATGAATTCTGGAGACACGGAGGAGGAGAGGGAAGGAAAATGAGGGCAAGGAAGGGCAATGGCACACAGCATTTTATCATTGTACTTATAGGAATGATATAAGGAGATAATGATATAATGTGTAGGGAGAGCAGTGGGGGGAAAAGGACGTTTAAGAAGTGAATCCCAGGTTGAAAAGTGACTGAAACTGTGCAGCTGGCATTCTGCTGCTTTGGATGAAATTGAGTTTTCAGAATTTGGCAGAATTGAAGGATTAGAAAACAAATATGTTGTGGAAAGTGCCAATTCTGTACAAGGATTTCCTGTTCCTTTGAAGATGATTTCTGTCCTCAGTAGCAGTGGGGTGTGCCATCGTGTGTAAGCAGATGAATTCTCTACGGGCTGCAGCACTGTTCTGGATGGAGTGATGAAGGACACACAGTGTTGGTAGACACGTAGTCCTACTGTGAGCACAAAATAGGTGGGACTGCTCATGAAGTAAGAGTTTTGTGAGTAAGTGGAGAGGGGTTAAGGAAACTTAGGAGGCGATGAAATAATTGCATCTCCTTTGTCCAAAAGTTTAAGCTCTGGTTGGGGAAGGAGGGGCTATTAGGTTCCTTCTGCTCCCCCTGGAAAGCCTTGGGAACCAGGCAATGGCAGAAGACATTATTCAGAGACAGGCAGGCAAAGATTTGACGGGGAAGGTGTGTTGAAGTATTGCCTGGTTCCACCCTTTGCAACCAGGACACCAGCCCCAGGCAATACTCCGATTTGAATATACTGAGTTAATATTAGAAAACAAAGTAAGAGCTTTAATGGTTTTGGGGGTTTCCTTTGAACTGCAATAAACATCCAGAAAGCAGATTTTTCATTGGAAAGCAGTTGTCTTGTTATGTGAACCTCTCGGAGATTTAAAAAATATCCCACTTCTACACAGTGTAGAATTAAGACCCCCTCTAACTCTTTTTCAGGGAAAACAATCATCCAGAATAAACACCCACCTTAACTCTCTGCTAATACCACAATGTCGTTTTGAAGTCTTCCCTTTAATGCCTGGAACTAACTACTGTTGTAATTATTGTTATTAGTGGCACTTGTAAAACAAGTGGAGATGATGGGCATTCATACCCCGCTCACCTGGTCATTGTAGTTAAGTCTACCCTCCCCTCTTTTTTGTTTAATTTGGTTCAGGTATTTGAAAAAAAAAGGTGACCACAGGTAATTACAGCCTGTCTGGAAGGTTATAAAGTTTGTATTAATCTGAGGTCTTTAAGAACAGTATATAAACTGGTCAGTCATGGCTCAAAGGCAGCAACTTTGGGCAGAGGCATAAATTGGATGTACAGGGTGAAGTCCTAGGACTGTACAGGTGAAACACCAATCTCCCTCCCAGGGGAGTTACAACACAGCCCCACATCGATAGGTTCACCTGGTGTCCAGTGTACTCACAGGTCAGTGATGCTCATTTCCATTACTACAGAGACTCTGACAATACATTATTATTAGAAATACACTGCCAGATAACGTAACAGTGTGGAAAGGGGGATATTCTGGGTGCTGGTTTGGCATCATCCCGGAGACAGTGACTTCCTGGTCTGCAGCCTGGGTGGGCAGAGATGGGGAAAGGAGCTGCCCCCAAGCCAAGCATGGTATCACTGCAGCGTTCTGCGGTTAATCACTCATTCAGTCTTCTAAGGGAAGACCACATCACATACGCCAGACAGAGGAATTGAAGCCAGTTACACAACTACAGTCTATCACGTTCTCAAAAATGTCATGTTCATAGCACAGGCGTTATCCATATGCAAGCATGCGTTACTGAGCACGTGTGTGTTTGTCTAACCCTAAAACAAAACGAGAGGTAGGATCCAGATTCTCAACTTGCAGTGGGTGTGCTGGAGGTGAGATGAGTACTCAGAAAGCTCGAGGTTGTAGATGCTGGCATGTGTTTTCCTGAGCAGGTCATAGCACTTGAGAGCTGCCCCACAAACTTTCTTGCCTACTACTTATGACCAAGAATGGACTAATGCTAGCCTGGACCTGGTGAAAGCTGTGTAACTTCCACACAGTTTATTGCTGAGAGATGAGTGTCCATGTCTGCTGCGAAGCTGTGAAGAAGCCTCCTGCTGCGGTGCTAACGGGAAGCAGGCAGAAACTACCGGACAAACCCCACAACCCCAAGACTTCCTTGGACCATGCAGCTCTCAGACCTTGCAGTTAAGAAGTGTGCTGGGTGTGGTTTTGTGTTCAGAGTCTTCATTTAAATCACTGGCATGGGTCACTCATAAAAATGACCTTTGCTGTACAGCATTGCTAAGCAGGCTTTGTGCTTCCAGGTGCACCGATGGCATCCCAAGCACTGGAGGCAGATCAGGATTTGCAGCTGTGGAAAGAGGTAAGCATCTGCATGCTGCTGTATGGTGTGCTCCATTTCTTCTGTGCCCATCCTTCCTGCAGTCACACCTCACTCTCCAGCATTTCTCTTGTGTGGCGTTCAGGTGCTTCTTCTTCCAGTCCTGCTTCTCCTGTACACCTCCTATACTGACACTAGCGAAGAGGTGAAGCATCTTATTTCCCAGATTTTCTGCACTGTTGAGGCTGGAGTTGAGATGTTCAGGGCTCAGTGGAGAGCTACGTGTGTTAACAGTCGGTATTTAACCGTCAGTGACCAGGCAGCCGTGGTCCCTGGAAGAAACGCAGTGTCCCGTCTGGTATTTTTTATAGTCTGTACACAATCTGCAGGAATTGTTTCAACTCATCCAGCCTTACCTCTTGCTGCTTCTGTTCTGCACACAGGGCTGAGACACTGTGTTTGATCATCCTATCCTAGCTTCCCAATTTCCTAAGTAAAGGATAATGTACTGTGTCAATTAGCCCCTCTAACATTTTGCTGCTGATCGCTAGCGTAACTTCCACTCTCATCTTTGAAATGAACGCTTCTTTTGGCTCTAGGATGTGACACGTGTTAACACGGGCTCTTCCCTGCCCTTTTGGAACAGGTGGAGTGGCAGGGCATAACACGCAGAGGGAATTTAGCCTGCAACTCGCACACCCTGGCATTGCTGTAACCTTCAATTATTCCATTGACATTTAATTTTGTGGCTTCTGATAACGTTAGAAAGCAAGTGACTCACCAGGGGTGCAGATGCAGAGAGTAAATTTCTTCCTACTGAGGCCATTACAGGAGACTCTTCCCTTGCTGTCAGCTCCCCTTAGCTCGTTTTGGGTGTTGACTCAAACACCAACATGTTTCGAGAGTGGCACTTGAACAAGTCCTGGTGGTATTTATCTCCTGGAAAAAAGTGGGCTTTTGGGAAAAAAGTCCTGATAGCTTTAAGGAGTTCATGAAAATGAGTTACTTACATTCTGGATTAAAAAAAAAAAAAAGCTATTTTCTGTTTTCTGCATTTATTGCTAAGATTTGCTAATTGTAATACAAGATCCATCCCTACACTAAGTGTAGGCAAAGGCAAAGTTTCCACTGATTTAAGTGAATAAACAAGTATGCACGAGATAATAAATTCCATGTGAAATTATGTAACATAATCAATATAAAACACATAACAAGCATAATGCAGGGTTGGAAAGAGTCTAAGGGAAGAGAATTAGGTGCATCGGTATATAACCTAAATCAACCTGATTACAGAATCATACTGTTCACCAGAGTTTCTTGGAGTGAAAAGACTCAGCTCTTCCCTGTTTGTTACATTATTAGTGGATCGTCCTGGAGAAGCCCTCCCTCTAAATTAACCTGGTATTTTCTGGGAATGACTCTGAGCTTATAAATATAGGAACTTTGTAACCAAGTATTGTGTTCCTTTACTTGTCTCTCACGTTCTTTTGTTTCTTTATGTTATTTAATCAACACCAAACAACTCACAAGATCCTACCCTCAGGCCACATTTCTCGGGTAGGAGGGCAAATTACCTAAATGCATTAAGGATGATAGAAACTATTACATTTTTATTTAAAAAAAAAAAAAAGAATTAACAAACTGTTGGTTTTTCCTCAGCCCTCCCTTTGTCCATGCAGGTTTTATTTGAGAGAGACATTGCCTGGCCCTGGGTCCAGCACAAAGCAATCTCTGGCTTGTCCTGCTCCTGGATTATGGTAGTTCTCTAATAGTCACCTCCAACTACAAAGCAAGCAGACAAACCAGTAAAAGACAACATTTAAAAAAAAAAAAATCCCTTAGCAAGAAGAAACAGCAATTTTTTAACGTAGGCTCCCAAGATGACTTCAGTGTGGTTTATTTCCTTCACTGCTGATTTCCCCCTCTGTTTTCTTACTCTGAAAGTAGTGAAGCTGAACTAATATACCCGGAGACAAACAACTGCGAGATGAGGGGAAAAGAGAATGGGGAGGATGTGTTACGAGCAAAAACTATTTGAAAGGGGAATTCTGTAAGTTATTAGCTTTCCCACCATCTCTGCTAATGCTTTCTCGTAGATTGTCTCTAGAGAAATGAATCATCTCTTGTCTCAAAGTACTCAAATATGCATTATTTGTTTATTCCTTTCTTTCATTTGATGTTTTCATTGCTAAAGAGTGTTCTTTAGGGCTTTTTACCTATAATAAAATCATAAGACCCATTATATTCCCTATTCTTTATTTAAAAAACAAACTTTTTTTAATGCAGTCCATGAACTAGATGACTGGCCAAGCTTTTTGGCATCTAGATAAACAGTATTAAATGTTCAATGGAAGAATCGGTGCATACAATGCAGGTTGCTCTTGATACAATTTGAAAGTTATATAATGAAATGTTAAGCCTCTTTGTTACATTATTATTAAACTGTGCAGCTTCAGTTGGAGCACTGGAAATTTTTTTCTTTTCCTTACAGACTACTTCCAGTTTCAGCACTAGTAATGCTATTTCCATGAATTCAAACATCCTTTATTCCACTTCTTCCACCCTCCCCACCCCCCTAATTAATAAGTCTGCTGAAAATGATTGAGTAGTATGAGTCTTTCATCTTAAGAGAGACAATGGAAAGAGGATGTGATTGTCTACACAAGGTCATGAACAGTAGGGAGAGGATGGGTAGGGATCACTTATTTGTTACTTCTTCCAAGGCAAGATCATGATGGCAATGAAAGAAGGTAGCTTTGAAAAGACTGATCAGGACAAACAGAAGTGGTATTTCATGCATTGTTTTCATGATGTGGTTGCTAAAAATCACGGTCGTTCAGAGAGAGATTGGTCAAATTCACTGAGCATTATTACAAAGGACCTACTTCTGAGGCTAAGTGCTTGCACTACAGATTGCCCCTGGTTGGAAAGCACGGGTTTTACTCAACCGCTGGTCTGTCTTAGGCTCTTCCCTGGCTGTTGGCATCTGGCCATTTTTGGAAATAAGATGTAGAACTAAGCGGACATTTGTTTTGATCCAGACGAAATGGGAGTTGAGACTTCTTGGTTTGGTTTGTGGATTTGTCTGTTTTGGTTTTGTGTCTATGTGTATCACATTCCATTCCGCGCTGACGTGCCTAAGCTCACCAGCAATGACTTCTTCCACAGTGGTCTATGAGTTTAGATCCCTTGAAATATATTGAATATCTTAAGTGATTTGGGAACCACATCCTTCAAACAAAATCTTGTAAGGCTCCACATGTGCCAAAGAAATCTGTGCAAACCTCAGATATTTTCTGCTCAGTGACTCACACAAACTGACATGCATAAGACGTGCTGGCACGTACCAAAATCACTCGAGACGCGTGTGTCATACACCTGCAGGGATGCTGGAATCCAACTGGAAGAGTTGTGTTTGAGGACTGCTCATTGAATCACGTTTTAGTTTTGTAATTTTCTTTGCAGTTTTGTATAATCCAAAGACATAGCAGAAGAGATTTAAGTTCATAGTTCATACCTATAAGGTTTCCTTAGGGTGGACAAACTCGCCGTGCCTTTAGCTGCTCTGAAAATATACATATTTTACTTGTTTTGATTAATCTGATTTCTTAAAGGACTGTGTGAACTTTTACAGATAGATGATGCATGTTCTGCCTACCTGTCCGCAGATTCTCAGTCTCCGGTGAGTCAGACAGAGGTTACTTTATTTTGATATTATTTGTTATATGTAGTAGGATTGGAAGTGGAAGAACTGCAATCATGTTTTCTTTGCATTAGGTGTCCAGTGCGCTGGAAGAACTTTGTTTTTCGGTCATGGGATTTCTTCAGAAACCACAGGTAACACACACGAAGGAATACTTAGCATTTCTGAAGCCTGATCTCTCAGTGTGTCAGTGTCTACAATGAATTCTGAGGATCCAGTATCTGAGAGCTGGAAGTAATGCTATCAATTCTTTCTCTGAAATGCTATGTGTCCTAATCCAACACCTTCTAAAGATAACAGGGAGACTTCAATGTTTGGAAAATAATCTCTGGGTTGGATACAAGATTTCAGGTGTTTTTACTGATCTAGATTAGAATAAAAACTGATGAGCTCTCAATGGAGAAAGACAAAGGAGCATCCATTAAACCCATTGACTCTTCTAGTGGGGCGTAATCAAAGCTCTCTACAGAGTTTAGGAAGAGTTGTTACATTGATAAGCGAAGACATGCCAAGGAAGGATGATATCCCAATTCAGTACTGAAAAGTTTATAATGTAATCAAAATTGCCCATTGCGCTTTTTTATTTTTAATTTTTTACCAAATAAAAGCTTCTCTACTGATTATTATTCCTACAGGGTTTAGATGAAAAAGACAACACCAAAAGGGTAAGATTTCTATGTATGTTTTACGATCACGTTAAAATTGTCAAGAAAATCGTAACACCCTTGCCCTGTTGTGTAGTAAAACCCCACTTTTAATTTTTTTGAACAGTTCTTATTTCATTATTCTAAGACTCATGACTCAGGCAACTCAGACATCATGGTAAGTGGCCTAGTACCTCCTTGTGAGTACGTGTGCTTGTACATAAAACCAAGGTAATGTTCCTTTCTGCAGATGTCTCTCCAACTGTATAGCAAGCTCAGAACAGACAGTTTCAAGTTTATGGTATAGAATGTGTTTTAATAACATGGGAGAGGATCATCAGTACTGTCCAAGTGGGCAAAAAAAATTACCAAATGCTCACGACATCTCAACTGCATCTTAACCTTGTAGTTACAACACTTAAGGATAAGATTGAGATCTTGCTTTTGGTACTGGAACATAATGTATGCTGTGAAATACTGCAGATTTATAGAAGCCAGGAACATGACCATAAGTATTAATTAATAAAAATTCCTAGGAGTTCTTATTAATTAAATTTATTTACGCATACATAAATATGTATCAGGCAAAATAGCATTTAAGTATCACTCAGACTTTGAATTACATTTTAAATTAAAAACATGATTTTAAAAATAACCTAGTATTGTTGCTATAAAAATATTCTCCCAAGCCAAACATAAACTAAGTGTGATCCATTCTTGATTTTAAAGTGCAAACATGATCTGTTATTTCCCTGCATCTGTCTGGTTTTTCTATACAACCTAGGATTTTGAGAAAGTTAAACAGATCCATGTTATCTCATTTCTTAGCAATCATTCTTATGTGATAATGACCATTTTAGCCTTGTTCCTTACTTTTCTTCAGAAATATGTGGTATAATTTCTAGAAAGTGATACTGCTGATACTGTGGTCAGTGTTTTCATGATAGAGCTGCTCTGGAGGTTATAATAGTAATCAAGGCACAGAGAAATTAGCTATTTCTGCTTAATAGGTTACTGCATCCCCTTTTGTCCCTATTCCAAATACCTTTGTCCCTGCCTGGCCCTAAAGCTTACTGCTTTCTCACTTCTGGTGTAGCTGTTCAGGTGAGTTCTCAGAGTTACTAGCTGAGGTGAGATCCATCATTCTTTGGCTTTATTAACCTCTCTCCACTCACTGCAAGACAGAGCCCAAGTGGCCAGCTGTGATGCCCTTTAATTCCTCCACAACACGTGGAGGAGTAAAACCTCTGCTTTTTTAGATGAGTCTGCATTGCCCACCTTAGGCAGACAGTGCAAAATTGGCTCCAAGTAGGCAAATTCATTTTACCTATTAAGTAATCTATCACTTTGGTGACTCTTAACTATTCCAGAAATTATATTTCTCTTTGTTGAATCACTTTTCTAGGAAATTTTGTTTAAAAATAAAAGGCATTATTTTTTAAATTATGTGTATGTGAGTGAAGGTTGAAACTGGATGAGGGAAAAGAGGCTTTCTACTTAATTCTCACAGTGGACCTCTCCCCACAAGCCCACATGGTTGCGTTTTGTCAGGGGAGCACTTACGCTGCACACCATGTCACTGTGCTTAACCAGGCTGTCTGCACGCATAAAGCCTTGTTGAACACAAGGAATTCCAGGATTTGAGCTTCTCTTTTAGGTAGTGACCAGTGCCACAGTTATGGATTTCACTTGAGAATGGACCCCTCCTGCGAACAGTTTTCTAGCCAGAAGATCACTTCTCTTGCTACAATTTAAGTTATTTTGAACTAAAATTAACTTTTCAGTACGACGGAGATGAAAGCTGTTATTTTCCATAGCAGATAATCGTAGAAATGTTAGTAGGAGTAGTGTGAGGAAATGTTCTCTGTACCACTCACAGGGGTTGATCAAAGCCTGAATAATTGCAATTGCCTGGGCAAGAAGTGTGTAAAGAGTTTTGAACTTTCAATGCGTAAAGGTGAGGACACATAGCTTTTCCCTCCATCGCTGTTTGAGTCATGTTCATAGTGTAAATATAAATGTTGGTACCTGTTTGGTGTCAAGCCAGAATGTTCAAAAAATAATTCTCTCAATTAACATCTTCAGTTCTTTTTTGGTGCGTGTTTGGTCCATAAGCCAATAATGTGGGAAGAGGCTTTTTTTTTTTTTTTTGCATCATAAGGTCTGAATTTCATTGTTGCTCATGTGTCTGTGTTCGTGTCCTCTCAGTCGTCTGTCCTGCATCCCCTGCTGCAACTCGTTCCCCAGCTTAATGAGAGAAGACTGAAGAGATACAAAGTGGACGTATGTAAACTTAAACTCTGCATGCTTGCTTTCTCACACTGTGTGATTCATTAGCTCTTCAAAAAATGTCCTTGGAGTCCTTTCTGCTCATAACATTTTTATTTCCATGACTCGATACCACACTAGTGTATTTTCATTAGAAACGTGATTTTTTTCCCCCTATTCTTTAATCAGTGAAAAAAAATCCTGCTGATATTTTACATTTAAAACAAAAAACCCACTGAAGTAATATATGCTTAACACAGAACAATGGTAGAACAAAGAGCCTACGTCTCAAACTGGATTGTTAGTTCTTTTATAAAAAGAATTTTAAAATTATTTGCAGCATTATATTGCTCGAGTTATATTTTCTAGGGGGGAGAGAGTGTCTTTTTTTTTTTTTCCCCTGTTTGAATTTCAAACCATATGTGCTCCTTAAATGTATATTATTTATGACTTAGAGCACTGAGAATTTCTAAGTAATTTCTAGGCAGTTTTACTGTTTAACTTCAGATGTAAATACGGAAGTTCTCTATGGAACTAATTGTCCATAGAGAAGTAGTGCATTTTGGAATGAAAGTGTCACATAGAGAGAAATAACTAAATTTCAAATAATAAATATATAAATTAAATAATTCAAATAATAAATTCAATATATTTCAAAAATCAATAGGCAGATGGCTATCAATGTCCATCTCTTTAATGCAGTGATGGAGAGAAGAGAAAAATGCAGGCTGATCTATAAGAATTTTTCTCTATAACACTGCTGAAGATTCCTGGATAATAAAGCATACCAAAATCCAAGATCAGATTCCTCTCGTTTGACGTTGACTTCATCTTGGTTCTTCCTTAGACTTA
>NW_010254193.1:0-2925 GCF_000690775.1 Eurypyga helias
GACCGCCAGCCGCCCGCCGAGGGGGCAGCTCTAATTGGAGTCGCTGCAAGGAGCCACAGAGCGATACAAGCTCGCCATGGGGCCGGGGACAGCGATGCTGTAGTGCTGCAGGGCTGCCAAAATGCTTTGTGCCAGGAGAGGCCATTGCTGTTGCAGCTTTTAGGGGATTTCCCCCCCACCCCCACCCCCAGTTTGAATTAACACATTGGCAGAGGCAGCAGGGGTGTGATATAGGGGCAGGGGAGGATTGCACATCCTATTGTGGCCTCGTATTGGGAGCTTGGATCCTGGAGTTGAAGCCTGGGACATCTGCCCCGTGCTTTGGGAGGCAGATCTGGTACCCCAGGGATATTGTAGCTGTTAATGCTGGAGACATGAGCCAGAGCAAATGCTGGAACCTTCATCCTCATAGTCTGTGGCTTTTCATCCTTTTTTCTGCGAGCTGGCTATGTCCTCCAGGTTTCGTGACTGGTAACTGATGTCCCTGTCACTTCACCCAGTAGCATGTCCTACCCAAGCATCTCTTTGTGTCTTGAGCCACCGTTGCAGTAGGTGCCTGCGCCACAGGGGCCTCTGGTGTAGGAGCTTCCAAGAGCTGCTGGCTTACTGGGATCGGAGTGACTCGTAAGCCTCTTCTAGTCCATGGACCAAATCCTGGCTGTGCAGAAGTCAATGAAAAATCTTTATGCTGGCCTTTTCAGGTGTGGTGTTTGTAGTCCTTCTAATTCAGATGCATTAAAGCTTCCATGGAACAGCTTCTGGGTTCTCTCTAAAACACTGTCTGGCAGGAACAAGAGGAGCCTGGTAATAGCCCGGGTTTATTTTCTGAATGACTGCAGCATCATTAAAACCTAATACCATTAAAACATGCCTGCAATGACGTATGCCATTAAAAACCTAAGAAGACACCCTGAGCTGAATGTCCCCCAGCCTGCCTATTGCTCTTGCAGACATCATGGGCTGGGCATGGAGGCAGCTTGGTCTTCTGACAGCACTTCAGAGAGCACCAGGCTCGACCCTCCTCAGCTCCAAAGATGGATCCTGGATATGTATCCCTGTATACAAACCCCCTTTCAAAGTCTGTGCAAGTTAGATGCTGGAAAGCAGTAATCACTTCAGGGCCATCTCGGTCCACGTACAGCTCCCCATGGCCTCTGCCCTAATGCCTGGCCTGTTTCTTGAAGGCAAAAATGAAGGTTGACTCCTTATAGCTTCCCAGAGAGGTCATCTTCTCCTGACTTGCCAGCAGGCTCTGATAAAAAGGCAGATGAAATCCAGTGTGAAATAATGGACGTGTGTGAGCAAACCTGATTTGGTGGTGTGTCTGATGGGCCTCAAACTAGCTATTACCGTGTGGCAGCAAAAGCTTAGAGCTGAGCTAAGCTGCTCCTGTGAAACCATTAGCTCTGTGCTCGGCAGAGGTCAGAGAAAGCAAATTGAGTGCAAGGAGCTGTTGGGCTGGGAACAGAGGAAGGAGGACACATCTTGCCCCGTGCTGGTCCCGGTGTGCCAGTCTCTCAAACACAGTGCATTGGGGCTGGCCAGGGTGCAAAAGGCGTCTGTGCAACAGGCGGCTCTGTTCTGACCTGAAAGGCTCCTAAATGAGGTCTACATGTGGTGATAATCATGGGGAAGGTGATGTGGGAATGGGCATGTGTGGCCTCTTCCAATTCAAGTAGTAGGGGTCACCCAGAGGAGTCATGGGTTAGCAGATTTGGAGAAAAACAGGGGAAGGACTTCATCATAGCTGGCAAACGGTTCCACTCCCTGCCACCAGCCACTGTGCCTGTTAAATGCCCAAAGGCTGGGAGAATATACCTAGAAAGTGTGGCTTGTTGCACTCTTATGATCTCTGAAGACCAAGCCCTTGGGCACTTGGCCCAAATAGAGTGTCTCATCCTGGCCAGCTGACCGGTTGTCTTCTCCTTTCCTCTCTTTTCAGGTTCAGCACAATGAGTTGGCATCCTGAGTGTTAGCAGTGTGAAAATACCAGGACAGGTGCTGCCCTGCTCACCCCTTACCCCCTACTCGTTCCCCTCAGGGAGACGGGTGCTGGCATCCCTGCCCTGCCCTTTTCCCCCTTGCCCCCCACTCGCCATAGAGGGGACGGGCCCGTTATGGCTGGGGACAGGCTCCCACGCAAGGTGATGGACCCAAAGAAGCTGGCCAGCCTCCTGAGGAACGGAGCAGAGGGCACCCTGGTCATTGACAGCCGCTCCTTCGTGGAGTACAACTCCTGGCACGTCCTCAGCTCTGTCAATATCTGCTGCTCCAAGCTCGTCAAGAGGAGGCTCCAGCAGGACAAGGTCTCCATCACGGAGCTCATCCAGCCCGCCTCCAAGATGAAGGTAGGGAATCTGGCCCTAACCTTTCCTGGTGGATGCTTGCACCCTCTTTCCCAGTCAGAACGGGTGTGATTGGGGTGGGATGCAGACTGGCCTAAGCGCCGGTCTGTGCCTCGTATGTACATCCTCCCCTCCATCCCTTGACCCCACTATCTGCTGGCATCTCTGTGGCACCCTTTGGAGAGCTGGAGCATGAGCTCATGTGGCCACGGGACTGTCCTTGGAGACCTGTTGGTTGCCCCCAGCCCAGTGACGTGATGGCCCCCTGCTCCAGGAGCCCTCCCCAGGCAAGTCTAACAGGTATATCAGCCTTAGGACTTGTCTTACACCAGCAAACACACACACCCCAAGCCTTCCTGGAGCTGTAAATTTAATCCCCTGCTAAAAACTCTTCCCCTCCCCTCTGTCATCTCTAACTCCATTCAGGGACATGTAATCCTCCTCCCCTGTGACGCCAGAAGCTCTTATCCGGTGTCACGGCACATTATCTCTCCCAGGCTCCTCTCTATCGCTCCTGGTTAAATAATAGAGGTGGCTCGGAGCCACGGAGCTGGGGGGGAGCCCTGGCCAGAACCGAGTG
>NW_010254194.1:0-545 GCF_000690775.1 Eurypyga helias
TTTTCCATGGTTATAGGCAGACTGGTAGGGACTGTGCTGTTACCTCTGACCGGCTTTCACCTGGCTCAGCAAACCGAATTTGACCTCAAATTCTTTAAGGCAGGAGGATAATCTGAGCAAAACAGAGTTCTTGGCTCACTTTTCCTTACGTTTTGTTTGTGTCACCAGCAAGGACTCTTGCAGTCTGCAAGTTTGAACTTCACTGTGTTTATACACTGCACATCTAAACCACACAAAAGCACTTTTAACTCAGCCACGCATCGTTTTGTCTCGATGCGAATGAAACAACCGTGTTCGAGATCTGTTCTTCTGACGCCATTTACGAGGTGTGAATACACAGGCCAGTATGAGTACTTCCTTACTAATTTCAAATCCCACACATCCAAACCCCTGTTCGTCTGGATTTCTGGCTGCTGCCACCTCAGTCATCTCTAAGAAAACTGTCACAAATGAAAGACTCGGGTGTTTCTTTGCGTTTTCTCGTTTGTTTGCTTTTGCATTGGTTGTTTTTTTTACTAGCGTTTGTACAAATGGACTTTGATTAA
>NW_010254195.1:0-4172 GCF_000690775.1 Eurypyga helias
GGTCTAGTGCAAGGTGTCCCTGCCCATGGCAGGGGGGTTGGAACTAGATGGTCTTTAAGGTCCCTTCCAATCCAAACCATTCTGTGATTCTATGATTATATGATACATAGACCTATAGCATCAGGACAAGGAGAAAGAGTTTTATACTGAAAAGGTAGGCTTAGATTAGATCTAAGGAAGAAAGTTTTATGATGAATATAATGAGACATTGAAACAGGTTGTTCAGAGAAGTCATGGATTCCCCATTCCTAGAAATGTTCATGGTCAGGTTGGACAGGACTTTGAGTAACCTGGTCTGGTGGAAGGTGTGCCTGCCCATGGCATGGGAGCTAGGGAGGGTTGGACTATATGTTCTTCCAACCCAAACTGTTCTATGGTGGTATGTTTCTATTAAAGTTAATGGTACACAAAATACGAAATCACCACACATTTATTGTTATTTATAGTATTTACTACCTTGACACAGCACTCTAAGGGAATAAATCATGTTGATGTAGAAGGCCTATATTATTAACTACTAACAAGCTGTTCTGCCAAGTTCAGCACTTTCATACTGCCAAAATGGACCTCATTCTTTAGTTGCTGATGTATACAGCTATGTTGATATGAGTGTAATGACCATTAAAGCAACACAGACCTATAGGACCCTATCAGAACTCTGTCTGGGACTGAAAAATAAGTGGTATACTACTGTTTTAATGCTAGTAAAATGCTAAAGAAATGTCTAATTGAAATATTAAATGTAGTTGTCTTCAGGAATTTTTTTAATTGTTTTATGAAGCACTCATGAATTATGACTTCGAAGCCTCTCTTAAATGGCAAAATGGATGTCTGTGGACTATTCAAAGGGTATTCCTGTGGCTAACAACTATGTAGTCAATGCAAAATTGGGCAGGTTTTAGAAACATGATTTATTGTTTTATGATGTCATTAGCTACTTAGCGTTCATCCAGATTTTTGCAGCATTTAGTGCAAATTCAGCAATATGATTAATGCTAAAGGAAACTTCATCTGACCAATGTAATGTTTAGTTTTGCTTACATTTCTCAAATATATTAAAATGGTAGACCAAAGATAAACATAGAATCATAGAATCATAGATGTGTTTGGGTTGGAAGGGACATTAAAGATCATCTAGTTCACCCCCCCTGCCATGGGCAGGGACCCCTTCCACTAGACCAGGTTGCTCAGAGCCACATCCAGCCTGGCCTTGAAGACATCCAGGGATGGGGCATTCACAACATCTCTGGGCAACCTGTTCCAGTGCCTCACCACCCTCTCTGTGAAGAATTTCTTCCTGACATCTAATTTAAACCTCCCTGATTTCAATTTATACCCATTATCCCTTGTCCTATCACTACAGGCTCTTGTAAAATGTCCTCTCCCAGTACCCTTGTAGCCCCCTTCAGATACTGGAAAGCTGCAATGAGGCCTCCTCGGAGCCTCCTCTTCTCCAGGCTGAACAAGCCCAATTCTTGCAGCCTTTCATCATAGGAGAGGTGCTCCAGCCCTCTGATCATCTTCGTGGCCCTCTTCTGGACTTGCTCCAAGTGGTCAATATCCTTCTGATATTGAGGGCTCCACAGCTGGACGCAGCACTCCCGGTGGGGTCTCACCAGAGCAGAATAGAGGGGCAGAATCACCTCCCTCAACCTGCTGGTCACACTTCTCTGGATACAGCCCAGGATACGGTTGGCCTTCTGGGTTCTCCATGAGTTATTAATATGTTATATTCCACTCACATAGTTGTTTTAACAATAATTAAAGGAAGTGACATTTCCTCATTTTGATACCAGGAGAAACTTAGAACCTCATCACTATAAAGTTCCATAACAACTTCTAGGAAGTGTGGAATTATGGTAAGGGGTAAGAAATCAGCTGTCTCTTGCTAATCATCTTCCTTACATTTCTAGACACCTATTTCATATTGCTTGAGAATTACATTGTTAAAACTAGAATAAATATAACTATCTTAAGAATTTTTAGATAGTGTTTATTCCTAGATAGGGGGTTGAAATTCAGTTCCTTGCAGGAGTCCAGGGCAGTTCATTTTTTAGTTCTTTGAGGCATTAAAGAAGACTTAAGTGATGCTCACACAAGGGAATGTTGTTGATCTGAAAGGGAATTGTGCTGAGATCACTGAATATAATGAGTTACAAAATTTTGAATTAATTTGTTCCATGGAAGAATCTTGAACAGAATTTTGAGCAATTAATCTCAGTTAATGTAAGAGTTAGTGAAAAAAAAACCCAAAAAGTTTAGGATTTCTGTGTTTTGTTTGTTTGTTTGTTTGTTTTTTCAACCCACGAGCCCATGTGTTTTACAAGGTTTCTTTCAGTGCATCTTCAATATAAGTCTCTCATAATGAGAGACACAAAGTTTATTAGTTGAGCTCAGACTGTCTATTGTCTCTTCCCAGAAATGGTCCAGACATTAGTTCTGGGATAGGTGGCAATTCTCAGTTATTGGCAATGCTCTGAGCTTCAGGGTGTTGCTGTAATGATTGTTGTGTTCAGAGGGCTCATGCAACTATATATTAAATATTGGTTATAACCTTCTGCATCTATTGACTTCAGTGAACAGCAGATAGAGACCAGAAAGAAACCAAATTTTAAACTCATTCTGTTGTGAGACTGAACACAGATGTGTATATAAAGGCAAAAGCCAGAATTGCAGAGTATCTCCCCAGTATAAGCATGAATTTCAGGGTGACCATAAATACTAAAAAAGTCACAGAAAAGAGTCATAAAGACCTCGTAGAGCTGAACCAACTCATCCACTGAAATAAGGCCTGAATATAATAGATATTTAATGCCACACTTCATCATAATGTCTTTGAACTTTTGATTATTTTATGCAAGCAGACCTCGAAAATCTTCAGAGATTTCCCCCATACTAAATCAAATGTCAGCTTCAAACTGCTATGCTGTGCATATTAGACTGTACTTCATACATGGTTTGGTTAATTTTGCTGTTGTTTATAGCTGGCAAATTTGACTCAAGCTGTAATTTAAAAAAACAGGTATGATGGCAGCAGGGATACACCCATCTACATAAATCTCCAGCTGTAGCTTAGAATATAATTACTTCAGCATCACAGTGACCTAAGAGCATTTAGTAAAAACTTCAGTCATATTCTCTTCAGCTGAATTCCAATGTTTTATCATTAACACCAAGAAGTGCAGAATCACTGTCTTTTTGGCAGAAATAACTTCAGAATTCCTGACAGCTATTATCTACCCTGCTGTTTATTAAGGACACATGCCTTTGCTTGCTATCCCTAAATGGTTTTGTATCTGACTAATAGCAGTTTCAGCATTTTAGAAAAAAATTACTGTGGATGATAACAAGAAAGTGTGTAGGTCTATTAGGAAGGAAATCCTGGAGGTAAAGGTGACAGGTTTATGACACTAGCCCTTGCCTTATTTGCAGTAACTCATTTCGTATATAGTGTTTCATATCGGTGAAGCCAAGGGCTAGTGCAGTTTGTTATTTACGTCAACTCATAAGGGGGATAGCAGTATCCAAGAGGACAGAAAATAAGTCTGTTGATTAGAACAGTAAATTAGGGGAATACAGAAAGGCAGAGAAGAATGACTGGATTCCAGAGACATGCATAAACATTTCATGTTGTTTGCTACTTGTTACTTGGCTTTCCTATAAAGCCAGCTTCAGAAGTCTTTAAAGCAATAATAAAGCTTTCCTCCTCATCCCACTCCCTGGGTTATTTATCTCTCTTTGGTTAGGCAGACCTTCTGTTTGTCTGACCTCTGTTATGGCAACAAAACAAAGCTTGTTTTGTTCGGAGAGCTTAAGCTGCCAGGATGGCAAAACACCATGCAGCTGTGTAAGCGTTTGTTTTGACATAGTTGAAAATGAACCCTATACGTGGGGAGGTACAGTTGTCTTTTCCTTATACCCAACTGGATTTAGCTCTTCACATAATGCCCTAAAGGACCATTGACCTCCATGTGCCAATTCAGAAACCATCACACAGTAGTCTTCCTGAAATGTATCTTCTCTTCTTGATCTGGCATTTTACAAAATTCAGTTTTATTTCATGATATATTTTACCACTTTGTTCCAGCTACAATGAAATAAGTAGAAAAATAATGACAGTTTTATTTGTGATACCACATTAACCATTAATCAAGATGATATACAAGGCTGGT
>NW_010254196.1:0-9787 GCF_000690775.1 Eurypyga helias
TGCCCGCCGCTCCGCCCCTCCCGCCGATCACCCGCACTCCCCCCGGGCCTGTCCGATGTAAACGTTTAACGGCGAAAGTGCCGGTAGATGGCACCCGAGGATGCGCCGTTTCGGCCCGGCGTTTTGTAGCAGCCGTAGGGCCTTTTGTTCTACTGCAAATGGCGTCCGTTGTGCCGCGTTTGCCTCAGTTTCCCCTAGGCGGGCACTGGGAAGCTAGGCACTTGGGTTTTTAAACTGGGATCACACACACCCCCAAAAAAACCAAACCATGAAGAAGCTGAACTGTGAAAATCTCCTAGCTATGGGCAGTGGGGCACAGGAGACTTCGGGGAGCAGCCATAAGACTGGGAAAAGGCCTCAGGGCCGGTTTGCTGTGTGAGGGAGTGGAGCAGGGCAGTTCCGCCTGGGCAGCAAAGCTGACCCCAGGGCTCAGTCCTTGGTAAAAGGCCTTGTTTACGTTTGGTGGCAGAGGCCCTATTTCCTCCTCTTGGCTGGGAGAGGGGCTCCCTACCATGCAGGCTGGATGGAGTTTACTTAGAGGCAGAACAGTCCTGTTAGTCCTGTAGTCATGGGCAGAGTAGCCATGTTCCCTCGAAGTTTGGCCTAGATGAGGTTAGGCCTGCAAATTCATACACAAGTGCCACCATGAGCAGTTTCATCTTGAAACTATGACAGCCCAACCTAACTAGCCCAACCTAACCAGCCCAACCGAGTTATTTCTTCAAGCAACAGCAGTCTGCCTTTTCTTTCTACCCCCATCCTTGCCATCCTCTTCCCTGGTGACAGCTTTGACCTTCATTTTATAGCACTGTGAGTTAATTCAGGGAGTTAAACCAGAAGAAACCCATCCACTGCTTGCTTTTGTTTCTCCTGAGTTCATTTTCTGCCGGTTCGGTGCCTTGTACCAGTTGGCTGTGTGGTCGGCTGAGCATCAGGGCCAGCACAGGGTGTTAGCACGAGCAAGGGGCTGTGGGCTGGGGAGAAGGTTGGATCTCCTGGTTTGTGGACAGTAATACATACGTTCATTAGCTTAGCTGTAAAGTGAAGCCACGCAGTAAATATGGGGAAAGTTTTGAGTGGGCAGCGATGTTCAAGTGACAGGGCATCTGTCTGGAAATAAGAGGAAGCCTTTATTTCGTGTCACAGGGACAAGAAGGAGAGGGAGGTTAGGGATCTCACTTAAGCATTATTTTTTTTTATTGATTAGTGGGTTTATCCTGAGCCTTTCTTCTTTCCTTTCCCTTGTCTCTAAAGTTCTCTTTGTCTTGAAACTCTGGACCTTGTTTTAAACCCTTGCTATGCCTTGAGCAGGATTTATTGTTTGTCAGGGCACCCAAAGGAGGTCATTTAGTTTTGGGTGGAGGCTGAAACTGCTGTTGTTTAAGTTTTCAGAGAGAACCCCTAGATAAATGAATCCAGCTCTTTCAGCTGCTGCCAATTCCTGGCAGAAGGGTTACATAAACATACTCTAAACCTCAAGGCTATTATAAATAAATCTTATAAAATATTAACTTCTGCTAATCTCTGAATGAACCAAAATAGTGCTAAACTGATTTAAGCCCTTAGTTAGAAAGGAATAAACCAGGTGTCATACAAAAACCCAATAATCTCGACCTCTTTCTCAGTGTGCTGACATGTGTTTCTTATTGTTCTGTACCTTTACTGTTCTCATTAAACTGCAATCTTTTTTCATTAAATAAATATTTTGTATGTCATGTATAGTTGTTGCAAAGCTTCTTCAGGTCTGTATTGATTCTAGTAAGTTAGCCTTTCGTGTTGCCAGCGCAGTGAGAGTCATGATTTGGCTTAATGTTTTGGTGAGTTTTTAACACTGTATATGAAAATTTAAGCTTTGTAATGGGCGTCTGCAAACTTCTAAAAGTTATCTCATTGTGTTAAAGAGCACATTTCATCGCTTTTTTCGATACTGCTCTCAGAAGTTGAAAGAGGACTGCTGGTGACTCTGATGCGTACTTCTTACTGAAGTCATTTGTTCCGCTGACTCCTCAGGTAAAACTGAAATCCTTGAGCAGCAATGATAGTAGCAGCAATAGCTGGTTTAGGTAGAGGTAATTCCATTATTGCTCTAGCCTGGAATTTCTGGGGAAAAAAACCCAAGTTTTGTGTCAGGAAATACAGATCAGTAATAGACAACCCTCGTTAAAAGAACATCCAGATATTATTTGTCAACATATAAATGAGAAGAAGAGACCCTCAGCTGTCCCGTGATAGCCAAACAGAGGCTGAAGTTTGGGAGGTCTACAAATATACGAGCGCTTGTACCAAAAAGGTCTTTGTACAGGGAAGAATGGGGGAAGAGAGAGAGATCTGCCTCAGAATAGCCAATGGCCGGAGGCTGAGGTGTTCACTGGGATATGGGAGACTGGCACCGGGATCCCTCGTCTGTAGTGGTGAGAGCAGAAACATGAACAGTGATCTGACAAGTCTGTTCTCTATGCTCACATGGGCAAGGTTATATTTTCCCTCTCCTTCATTTACCTCTTCTGATTAATCCTGGATTCATTCCAGTATCAGAATTAAGGAAAAATCTGTGTGTAGTAACAATAATGTTTCCTGTCCAGTGCCATGCCACACCAAACAGGCGTATGCGGTTATTTTTACCTGGACTACTAAAAATAGTCAACCAAAAATCTTTGTTTAAAGGAGTACTCTGAGAAAACACATCTAACTGCAGTCGTTCCACTCCTGGCCACAGAATAATACATTAATGCGTGTGGTAACAAGCACTGGGCCACTTTAAAACACAGCCTACCCTTTATCCAGGGTTTAAACATCCAAGTCTTTAATTACAAAGTAGACGGAAAGTTCCAAAGGGAGGTTGCAGCAAAGGGGGTTCATCTTTGTTGCTGCTGCATTTGTGGGTGTTTTGGTTGGTTTTATTTTTTTCAGTTTTATTTGTACATAAATGTGCTGGTAAACTTTCCTTTATTTCTTGTTACCATTGTGCTCTTTCACTCCCCAGTTTCAAGCACAAAGAAAGGTTGTAAAAGGTGCTGTGCTAAGAGCAGCAGGAAACAAAGGTCTCAGTGATTTATGGAGGATGAGGACTACTGCATGCTTCCTTGGCTGTGTGCTGCGGGACAGAGCTGGCGTGGCCGTCCTTCAGGGTGAAAGGAAACAGCTCTTTTTGCTTATCCACCGACACCTTTGCCAACCTGGGCATACTCTACTGCGCTGTGTAGGAATTGCTGATATTCTCTGCCTCCTGTGGTTTTACCCGAGATTCAGTGTGACTCCATGAAAAGGATGGCTCTGTCAACGCGCTTTACGTACACCATCAAGTAGAGGCCAGATGCTACCAACTTTCCTTTAGTCCTGCTGCACACCGCAGGCTTGTGAGTGAAACAGCGGGCATTCAGCTCGTGCAACTTTTGCTGCAGGATACCTTTTGATACCTATTTTTTGTCTCTTACCTCTTGTTATCCAATAGAGTAAAATATGACTTTTACAGAGAATAGTTCAGAATAAGGACATAGCTTCAGCATTCAGATCATGCTAATTAACCTTAGTCTCTCTACTGGTGGTAGGTTACTGACCCTCCCTGACCAGGAACCTCTGCACACCTGTGCCACATCCTCCGAACACACAGACAGAAGCAAAACTTGGCACCAAATTTTCAGTGAAGCACTTAGCGCATCCTAACTGCCCAGCATTCACTTGGACATCAAAATAAGACCTTCAGAATTAAAAAGCCTTCGCTATTAATCTGAAGAGTTCCTTTGAAAATTCTGCTCTCTGTGGGGACAACACTTCAGAATTTTGTCTGTAGTTTTGAGAGAGCCATCGTAACACCTCTGCAGTGTCACGAGCAGAGATGGCTCGTCTGGCTGCCCTTGTGCAGAGGCGTAGGCCCATGCAAATGCCGTTTGCTTCCCTGTTGTTGCCTGGGGTGACACACATGCAATATCAGATGCAAATACGGTGACTTTTTGAATGGAATTCACAAAGCGTATGCTTTTAAGATAAAGTAGAGCCAAGTCCTTCTGCTGCTGTTTTGGGTGCAAACATGTTTGTAATGAACTCTTGTTTTAGTACATAGCCCTTATCTTGCACCTGTTATCATCTTTGTTGTAAAAAGCTCAGGAGTAAGCTTGCCAAATGATACGCCCCATCTGTGCTACCTGGATAAACAGTGTGAGCAAGAAACATGCAAACTGGAAAGCCACAAGCTCTTGACGGACAGGTACCAGGGCTGTTTCTCTGGCTAGCAAGGACAAGGTCTTAGTGTTCTTTCAACAAGTTGCCAACCTTTTCTTGTTTGAAATTCTTGTGAAGTCGTTGGGAGGGAGAAGAGAGAGAGAGAGGAAGCTGGGGGCATGCAAACTCGTCTTTGGCTTGCAGGTAAAGTCAGCTGCAAATATAACAAGGATTTTGATGGAATCTACCAAGTGAATGCTTTTTTACCAGAGCCAGAATAGAACTATGTGTTGTGCCTGCTGTGTTGGAGGCAGGTATATTTGTTGTGAACGCTGCTCTTGTTTGTTTGCTTGGACCGTTGCAAACCAGACTAGCACTCAGAAGGAGAGAAGGTGAATAATGGGAAACTGCATCCCTAGGACTTGTCCCTGACAAGTCTGGAAAGAAATGACAGCAGATACAGCAAGGTGAGAGAGCCCTCAGGCAACAGTAGGGGAGAACAACTTGTTCTAGAACCTTATCGTGTTCTACTGGGATCTCTACATTTTCCTAGGTTTTCTTTTTTTTTTAGGAACTTGCAAGTGGGAGCACTGTTGAGTAATCAATACACCAGGCTGGCAGCTTGGCTCCTGCAGTCCTGTCACTGAGTTCCTGCGGCGACACACGTACGGTCTGCGACGGTGACATCTGAGAGTGGCTGGCACTTCATAGTCCCTGAGCCAAGTCGTTTGAACGGACTTGCATCTTTAGCATTCACATCTCAAGGTCTTTTGGGTGCAGAGGACATATCATTGCTGTATATTAGCAGCGACACAGGGTGGTATGAGGCCTGTCCCACCATGGAAACACCCACAGGCCTGTTTCTACCTTTGTTCACAGGGGATGAGATTGGGGGTACTGGGTGTGGCTGGGCATGGAATGCTCCCTCTTCTGCCATCCATCCTCTGCCTTGCACTCCGGGTGTGGGCATGCTGGCGCTTGCTGCTTTTGTGTGTTAGAGCGAGGTAAAGGGTAGGACTTGGCATGGTGAGTGCCCTGTCCTAGGCCTTGAGGTGAAAGGGAGTTTGCCCAATGCCATTTCACCAAAACAAGAGACAGAAGGAGGACCCAAATTCCTTTTGCTTCCTGCCACATGGGGTCTGTATCTGCAGGAACAAGGAAGGGTACTGCACCCTGATCTGCCTGAGCCTCGTCAGTCAAGGAGGGTAATTCATAAACTGGTTACCCTGGCAGAGTCCATGATGACGGCATCTTTTGGCACTTGGATACATTCCACCAGATGGAAGCCAGGAACTTCTGCTGTCTTCTGCTGTTTGAAAAACTGGTGGCCTGAGGGGATCCCTCGTCATTATGGTCAACTCAGCCTGACCCCTGACCTGTCCAGGAACTTTAACCAGGCTCCAAACTCTTGCAGGGTCGAGCATGCTGCCAAGCAGCTGAGCAAAACATTACCGATTTGCTGGCAGTGCTACAGCATCCCAGGCAGCCTTGCTGCCTCCAAGGCCCTTGTAACAGCTTGTAAAAGGGCTCAGGGAAAACTTTCCATGCAGAATGGGCACTCCTGGGGTGTTGCTGCCAGGCAGTGTGCCAGTCTCTGGGGATGAGGCAATGCTTTGGGAAGATCACCTGTAACCAATGGCTGGCTGCAACGTGTCTAAAAGTTACAGAGCTACAAGGATGCAAACATGGGTTCATTCCACCCTGACTTTTGCTCTCAGCCTCCCAGTGCCATCCTCCTTCCCTGCTCATGGCTTGAAACTAGCCTTCTCTCTCCCCTTCCTCCATCCCAGCCCCTCATGGCTGGTGCCAGGCCATCCTAGTGAGAGCAGGCAGTCAGCTGCTTAGCAGGAGAGTGCCCCAAACCCTGCAAGCTTCTTTTTGAAAAAAATTTCTTGTTGAAACCCATTGTGCAAGGGCTCAAGGCTGCTAACCCAACTGAAATATCCCTAAATGATTTGTCAGTTTAATACGCAGCAGATCGTAGGGAACAATTGTTGGGCCAGGGCTTCAGAATACAGTGTAGAGACACCCACGTAGGCTCCTGAGACAGTGCAGCACTTGTTCTATTTATGCTCGTTTTTGAATGACTGTTGAGAGGGTACCGGGTTTCTGGGGGTTGGTCCCTGAGGTGAGTAAGGGATGCTGATGTGCAAGAGATGCTATGACAGCTGGCTCTACCAAGATAATGGCACCCATGGCCATGCACAGAAACAGGAGCTTGGGTGCCTAAGAATTTTTCCTGACAAACTCTCAGGCACTTACAGCTCCACAGATCAGCAAGCAGAGCCTGAACATCCAGTCAAACTGCTTTCTGCCTAGTCCTTACTTCAGGCAACGATGTCCCCTTCTGAAACTCAGCCTGGTTCCTCAGAGGTCACAGAGAGTGCTTTCACCCTTTCATGTCGGTCTGCTCCATCCCACATGGGGATCCTGCTCTTTTAGCCATCCACATGAGCATGTGCTTGCATGTTCTTCCCTCACATGATGAAAGGAAGCCCAAGCGTGGGGTAGAGAATAGCCCTAGTTGGCTTTGCTTTGAGCGGGGTGGGGGGGGCGGTGGACTAGATGATCTCCAGAGGCACCTTACCAGCCTCTGAACAGCGTCCACTATCCTGTCATTCTGTGACTGAAAAATGTGAGTGACAGTACAGGCCCTCCCTGGATTGACAGACAGAAAGCACTTGAATATCCTTGGGCAGACTGCATACCATGTAGAAACTGAAAGTACTGAAGAAGCCTGCAGAGGAAACAAGGAAGCTGACATTTTGGTTGTGGACACCAGAGTAACTTATGAAGTGCTTCAGGGAAGTGGACAGATAGTAAAATATCCATGTAGCCAGGGAATAATGCTAAATTTCTTTTCAAGGGCTTGGGGTTTTTTCTTCTTTCCATCCCACTGCAAAGCAGATCCATCGCAGCTAGGGAAACTTCACATGGTTCAGCACTTAGCATCCTTGCAGGTTTACAGGTGTGTTGCTATTCCTCCAAGAGAACCTTTTCCAACTCTGCTCTGCCAAAGCAATTTGCCAGATCCAGGGGGCCTTGGAGGGGGGACACACCTGGGCAGGAACTGGGAGGATCTTCTGCAGAGGACCTCAGGGCACAACCATATGTGGGATTTGCAATACTGGAATCTCCAGTGGTGGGTGGAAACATTGTCCCCCAAAAGTGCCCCTGATCAGCCAGCCATAATAACCAGCTAAGTACAGCAGTTGCTGGAAAAATGAGATGCCTAGCTACTGCCCTGCTTCTCACTTCCCCACATTTTTCTGACAATGGGGGATCTCAAAGCATTATTTCTAAAACACCTTTTAAACCCCAACTGTTTGCAAATCCACGAACAGTCCAGAGTTCAGTTCTGAGCATTATAAATGGTCGTGCTAATTAAGTGCAGCCAAAATAGTGAAAGGAGTTGCAGGGCAGACGAGATCAGTGACAAAACACCCTTAGAGAGAGCACAGACGGGGAAAAAGTGCTGATGTAGAAAGGTGATTTATGGCGATTCTCTGGTTGCTGAAACAGAAGAATTATTGAGAACCTTAAGGAGAAAGGAGCTTTAGGTTGGAAGATTGACGACTAAAAACCATGGGGAAGTAATCCTTTCTGCATCAGTAGGGCAAAGCTTCAGTTCTGGGAGGCAGGTCAGCGTAGGTCAGCGCTCGCACTGGAAATGCTAAGCTGGGGAACTTCTCTGGTCGCCTCCTTCCCCCACGCTGCCTCCTCCCCACCCCCTCTTTGACAAAGGGAAGCCTTTTTGGTGTTGAGATTTCACGTACTGAGCATTTAGCTCCACGATCTTACTCCTAACCGAAGACTTCAGTGCTGGCAGTCTGATGCAAAGATAAAAGAAGTTACTCCAAACATGGTGATTCTTATTTTAGCCTAGACTTAGCAAGTCATTAAATGTGGCTGGCATTGGGATTTGGCATCTGTGAGTCCAGGGGGTCCTTTTCTCCCCTTGTATCCTATGTAGGCCATTATCGTCTTTTAACATTAAACATTTCAAGGTCCGTCTCATACACATGCAGAGCTGTGAGTTACTCACACACAACTCTGAGTTATTTTGTGGCCTCCCAGTAGCTGCATTAATAATAAAGCAAGGTGTAACATTTATGCAAATTGTTCTTTTTACACTTTCTTATAATCTGAAAACACTGGGTGTAAAGGCCGTCATTCCATATTCCATACAATAAGTAATATTCCAGCCTAAGAGGTGTAATTCCGTTGCAACACAGGATGAGAGTTGGCATGTTGATTCTTTAAACTGTTAAATTTCTTCTGGATGAATGGAGTTACGTATTTGAACAACCATACTGTTATGTTTGGACAGTTATGTTATGATATGACCCTCTCAGGCTGTAATTAGCCACAGTAGTCTCCCTTTAAAGATACCAGTTTCTTTGTTTCAGGAGGTTTCAGCCAGCAATTATCGCAATCGGATGGCATTTCAATAGCCGGTCTCCAGCAAACTCCTGTGATGAGTCACGGCATCGGCAAAGCATGGTGAGCGTGGTGGTGTAATGTCATGTAACAGCAAGTCAGTGTCTTCTGCTAATGTTTTAATGACCACCCTCTCAAGCAGACCAAGTCTTCAGAAAGTGTTTGTTATTCACACATAATGATCTGGGTTGCAAAAGCAGCCTTGGAGGATAGAGCTAATAAAATAATCAGCTAGTTAGTACAAACTTCTTAATTTGCTTTTATTGTGTGGAAAGAAACGTGGTTTTCTCACATGGGAAAGGCACTGCTGTTGTCTGGAAAGTTTCCTTATGACCCTGCAGCTTTCAGATTGCTCCAGTCGGAGGTGCCAATCAGAACTTTGCTGAGCTTTTCTCTGTTGTTGACTTGTAGGTCTGTACGTATTTCACAGATTGGCTATATCTGAAAAGCAGTGTATAGCTGTAAATCATGAGTCATTACTCTGGCACCATTTAGCTGCAAAATACTAACTGTTTATCTGGCATCATTACCTGCTTGGTTTGCATTCTAATTTCCTACGTCTTGATTGTAAAAGAATGTATTGCAAGCAAAATGCAAGCTCATTTTTTGTTTCCTCTGTTCCAGAGATGCGTTTCAGAAGCCACCTGTTCTCCTTGCTGTGAGAGGAGCAAGCAAACCTGCCCTGCTCAGTGAGCCACTGCACTGCTTCCTGCTTGCTGTGACTAACGCAATTACACCAGAAGGAAGTTTAAAATCATTTCGTTAGCGTCTGGAACATGAGGTTCATCTTCAGCCAGACCTCAGACCGTGCTTTCCAGAGCCTTTGGATCACCGAAATACTCTTATATAAGCCTAATTGACACAATTAGAAGAATGACTCCTTACCGATGTGTGTTGCTGTAGCAACCTGGGGGGAGGGCAGCCAAAGTGCCCTCCGTATTTAGCAAAATAATATTAATCATAATAGGTAGAAGCACTTTATCCTTTTTATAAGGCACTTGCTCAGGAGCCAAGTGCCTTAGTGTGTTGCAACAAGGATCACTGTAATGGAGTTGAAATAATTTGAAGGCGAGCTAAAATTCTCTTGGTAATAACCAAAAATACATGGAGACAAATGTAGTCAAATGTTGCCCAAATCTCCCAGGATATAGGCAGCCAGCTGTTCAGCAGCCCTGAGGAGAAGAACTTG
>NW_010254197.1:0-3360 GCF_000690775.1 Eurypyga helias
CACGGTAAAGAGAGTTAACCCTTTTTCTGGGTGAATCTAGCACTGGACTGTTTCTGATTGTTTCTCATTTCTTTCAAAACTCTTTCCAAATTTGCAGTTAATCAAGGAATCTTTTGCTTCACAAGACTGAAACTTGTGATATTCTTAAGACAGGCTAACATTTAAAGTTTGTTAACGTGATTGTAACAAACCAGTATTAAGTAAGGAATTCTTGTACAGACACCTGAAACAAGTAGGGGAATATCAGGAATTGGTGTGTGATCCCAACCAATCTGCCAGAATTCTTGTCAGTACTGATTTTTTCAAACACCAGGGTAAGAGGAGAAGCTTCTCTGGTTGAGTTTTATTCAGTGCCACTTCGAGAAGAGTAGGCAATAATGTTAATATGTGTGGTTTTAAATGAATAATAATAAAAAAAAACAAACCACAACCAAAACCACATAAGCAGGCATATAGGTCTCCTCATAAAACTCTGCCACAGGGGCCGGTGTTTTTCAAGACATTGCAAGAGACTTTGAGACAGGTTTATGTAAAGGTAGACACTTTTCTTTCTTTTGTAATGTGCAATTACTATTTCTAGACCGTATTGCCCATGGTGGTGGAATAAGGCCGTTATTGAAATTTTTGTACTTTGCATCAGGAATGCAAGAGGAGTAACAGTGTGACACAGATGTGGTTTGAATTGAGTCACCATTTTCATAGCTCTGTTGATTGTATTCTGTTCAGTGAGGCAGAATTTTACCCAAACTACATAGTGTACTAAACATGACAAATTGCATGTAAAGTCACATGTTATCTCTCTGCTTCTTAACCTAAAACAACATAACTGCAGCACTGTTAAGATTCAAAGCATTGGCAGTGCAAGGTGGTAGATTATTGGTCACGTGCACAGAAGAACTTTTCAGTCTAAATCAGCAATAGTTTGCGTGTATTACTGATATTTGTAGAGAGGAAAGTGTTTTACAAAGCTTGATCAACCCTTTGAGAGGAAGACGAGCTAGGCTGCTAAAACCTAGAAACTAGGTTTCTCCCTATAAAGATTGAAGTCAGATCTATCTGACCATGTGAACATGGAAGAAAAAATATTGGGGAAAAAGGTATAGCAATGTCTTGAAGGCTGATAATTTTTTCTGCGAAATTTTTATTTGACCATGTTAGGAACCCTAATAGCATAGATTTCCTCTACATAGTACAAAGATACCCTGAGTATTTTTAGTGTCTCTTAGAAAAGAAGATAGTTGCAGTTGGCTTCATGAGCGTGCAACACTCCCAACCAGGCAAAACCAAATCACCTACAAAAGTAAGTGTTTAGTTTGTACTATAGACAGTTGTACTGTAATACTTTTGATTATAACTGAAAGAATAGTAAAAAAGAAAAGAATGCTAAAGAGAAAGGGATAGGTAGAAGAAATATAATTAAATTAAAGACTTAACCTAGTTTTGGTAAAGGACAAAGTAGTAACCGAGATTCGGTCTTGGGAGCTTACAAGAGACTTAAGCTGTAAGGAAACGTAGTTCATCTTTGAGAAGACCGGAGGCTGTTAGGTAGGAAGATTTTACATACTCTATCTGTTCAAATGAGAGCAGTTAATCAGCTATTGAAAAATCTCAATCAAATTTTGGATATAGATATTCACTCACTGGCTATAACCCTTTGTGAAGTCTAAAGTTGAGCTGAAAACTGAACTGAAAACATTTGAGACTCCCTCATTCCTGTTTTAGTCTGGTTCTTACTGTAATGTTTTCCAGAGAGTTTAGAGTAACTAATGTGTAACTTCAAAAGTTACCAGTATGATTATTCTAGTTGATAGCTTTACTTTTTGGTTGTTTTACCTAGAGGAAAACAAGAAAGGCACTATGGATGTAATTTCTTTATTTCCAGGAGCAGAATAGTGGAGTACTGTCTTAATGTCATAGGTACAAAGATCAAAGCAGTAATTCATCTCTGGTGTAGTTTCCCAGAAGTCAAACGAATTGCATCAGAGATAAATCTGGCCAATTAGTGTTTAAAGGATGCATAGAGTAATTTTGATTAATGTGCTATTCCACACTCCGAAAGTGATTAATTACTGAAAAAGTATATGTAGAAAATATTACTAATGACCATTTAAGCCCCTATTTTCAGCTACTTCAAAATACCATCTGATTTCTGTCACTTACCTTTTCAGTTCCTACCCGTATGAATAAGTGATAACTTTTTTTCCTGACCTTGATCTTCTTTTGGCATTTCTAAAACACCTGTCATGTAATAAGGAATTCATTTGCTGCAGTCATTTATAGTCATTAACTTTTTTGCTGTCAATGTGTTTTTAAGCATGCTAATTGGAATAAGAAAGACAAAGGAAACTGTATCAATAAACACTATAATTAAGTATGGCATTTGATTTAATTTTGTAGTATAAAAATTACTATCAGTTTCATGACCAACATTTAAAACATACTTTAATATCGAACATTCCTAATAGAAACCAGAAGATTTCATCTTAAAATATAACTATGGTCTTTTAACATACAAAAAAGTTTTATGATGACTCCAGCAAGCATTATCATCAAGATGAATTCTTGCCCGTTTATCCCATTCTGTGCTAAGGAAACAGAAATAGTGAAGTTAGCTCTCTCCACACAGGTACAGGCACAGTTTCATAAACAGCTTTTTCACAGGGAAGGAACCTGCCTTCGAAAGTGCTGTGCACAGACAGGTTTTTATTTATACCTTGGCTCCTTTGTGTTGTTCTGCTTAGGAAGAAGTTCCATTTAGTATAAAGGGTTTTCCCAGAACCAAATGTCAGTGTGATTATTTTGAAAATCTAGAATTGTACCCTGACTACAGTGGTGACAAAGTATAAATATGACTCAACAAGAGTAAAAGTTACTGAAGCTGTCGTGTCTACTTTCCTGAGCTAAGAAGAGAAGATAATCCTACTTGATTATTGCAGTATTAGTTATATGAATGTAATTCTTAAAAAACAGTTTCACACAAGGTCAGTCTGACAAGGCTAGAATCAGATACCTCCCTTCTTGTGAGACCCCACTTGGAGCACTGCGTCCAGCTGTGGAATCCCCAACATTGGAGGGATATAGACCAGTTGGAGCGAGTCCAGAGGAGGCCACAAAGATGCTCAGAGGGTTGGAGCCCCACTACTATGTGGACAGGCTGAGAGAGTTGGGCTTGTTCAGCCTGGAGAAGAGGAAGCACTGGGAAGACCTTGCAGCCTTCCAGTACCTGAAGGGGCTACAAGGAAGATGGGAGGGGATCTTTTTACAAGGACCTGTAGTGACAGGATGAGGGGTAATGGGTTTAAATTGAAAGTGGGAAGATTTAGATTAGATATCAGGAAGCAGTTCATCATGGAGAGGGGG
>NW_010254197.1:3434-7134 GCF_000690775.1 Eurypyga helias
CCCTGGTCTAGTGGAAGGTGTCCCTGTCCATGGCAGGGGGGTTGGAACTGGATGATCTTTAAGGTCCCTTCCAACCCAAACCATTCTGGGATTCTATGATTCTATGATTCTTTTTCAAGATCTCCTTTTCTTACCAGATCTGTAAACCGAGTGGTGTTTGATCTAAGTCTGCAGTAAGGATGCATGTCCTGTTCACAGCAGTGTGTTATGTCAATACAGCAGTTACAAGACACTTCCGTTAGGATAATATGCTTCTAGATATTATCTTGCGGAAGATATACCTAGGACTGTTCAGTTTCTCAGCTCCTATGGGTTATCAGGTTATCAGTTTCAAGTGATCAGAGAAGGTAAGCCAATTTAGATTAGCTTTCTCTGATCCTTTCTTTTAATGCACATTTCTAGGGATTTTTTTTCTTTTTTATAGTTTCAAGTGCTTTAAAAGTAGAGCTGAGGAATCCCCTGATTTCTCAAATTCTTGGTTTTTTTTCAGATTTTTTCTTCTTATTACTTCTCTAGCTGTCTTAGAGCCAACTTTTTGACAGAGAAACTGTTATAAAATCAGTGGGGGACAGGTTGCTCTCTGTTCTGCTAATTTAGTAAAGGGATGAAAAGGTGTTTTTGAGATGCTTTGAAAATAGTAGGTGTGGGTGGGTGGAGGAGACATGAAAGACAGGGAGAGCACAGGTGCTTGGAAAGTAGGCCAAGGGTTGTAGGAAGAGGAAGTAAACCAAAATACAGCTGGAAAGAAAATGGAGACTAGATTGGTGAAAACACTTCAGGTGGTAAAAAAAAAAAAAAAAAAAACTGTCCTACTTGTGCTGAAGCTGTAACTTGCCAAACACCATGTCAGCATTCCCTTCCCTAATGTCATAAGAAGTGTATAATTCCTTTCCCATCATGAAAGATTTTTAGTTTGGGACATCATGCAGATATTTTGTTATAAAGTACTACCCATGTCACTTCTTGTCATCTTTCTTCAACGGCTGCCTCTTTTTGGAGGGAGATTTTGTGATGTTCACAGGATGTCACAATGAGGTATATCTCCTGGGACTTTCACCAGATCACTGGAGGAGGTAACCTCAAGTATTAACAGTTCAGAGTATAGAGGTCACAATCTTTATGTTAAAACCTCACTGAACTTTTCAGTTCATGCACTGTTCTTAGTCAGTTTTACCATTCTTTCAGTTCCATCCCCAGGGAGAAGACGTTGGTAAATTCTCTGAGTTTTTCTCATTGATGTCTTTCCCCAAATAAAGCATTAATTAAGACTGTGAAAACCAGATCTGATTCAGGGGAATTCTTGTTTTACTTTAAAGAATTTCTCCATATTTTGCAGGGGTGGGTTTAAACCTTCTTACATTATCCATATGCTTCACCTTTTTGTTAATTTGTACCATCTCTTCAGCTGGTCTGGAGAAGTCATATCCCTTTAATTAAGTTCTGATGAAGATTTCCATGCATGAAGAGAGGAATGACTGGTTAAGGAAACAGAGTGTCCCAGGTTTAACTGTGCTCTTTACTTTTTATAAAGCTGGTTTTCTACGTAGAAAACTTTCTATTGTGTGAAATTGAAAAACCTTTTTGTTATCTATTCTGATATCTTTAATGGTAGGAGTATGCTTTATAATAAAATAGGAACAGTGTGAGATAAGATTCACCTTGCCAACTAGTTATTCAATATCAGGAAAGGAAGCATGTCCTGACCAACACAGCGGTAAGTTAGAATCCACAATCTCACGTCTGCACTTAACAAGTGTATAAATGTAGCTCTTCTGTAAATTCTGATTTATTATTGATTATATTTTATTTTACAGTTACTGGTACTGGGCACACAGCCATAATTGCTTTATGCTTCAATGACTTTTAAATACTAATACCAAATAAAAATTTAATAAAGACCAACCTGTATAGATTTAATGTAATCTGAGACAGTGCCTCACTCATGCTACTAGAAATCATTTGGAGAGAGAGAGGAAAACAAAATCCTGAAGGACCTTTATACTGCACAATATTTTTACATTTGAGGGCTCAGATATATGCTGCATGGTCTGTGAACTGAATTTAAGGGTGATTTATTGCTCTTTTAGAGGAACAGGCTTATCAGTTCATAAATATATGCTACAACAACTTTCCCAACAGAATTCTCCCTTCTTAGAGGAAATCATGAAAAACACTTCTCAAAATCAGTAATTATGGCCCTTTTTATAATTTTTCTTGTAAAATATTCTTGTTGAAATGTGCTTTGTTGCACCCTGCCTAGATAGTTAATTCTTTTCAAAGAGAATGCTTAGCTGAGTTATGTTATTCATCAAAATCTATGCCTCCAGCAACCATTCCCACAATAAAATAAAATAAAATGTAGCAATGTTACAAAGGAAAATTAAGATGTAATACCAAAACTATGCACAATGCTGATCCTTTTGATTCTACCTGAAAGAAAAAGATTTTATTCTCAGAATTGATGCATAAATTATCTCTCTGGATGGCAAGATGACAATATTGAAGACAATTGCTGACAACAGCGAAGATTTAAGTTTGCACTTCTTAATTTAACCTGCTCAATTTAGCAGTAGGTTGAGATTGTTATTGAATAGTCCTATATTTTAAAACATTTTAATTAAAGTCACTTTTTATTGACTGCCTCACGACCTGGTGCTAGAGCTGATTTATTCTTTGTGGAGGAGAAGTAGCACTTCTCACCTTCTAATATATTTGCAGAGAGAAAAGGAAATATTTTGACATCTTGATGACAAACAGTTCATCTCAGTATTACTGGCCAAAGCATTACCTTTACAAGTCAATATTTTCCAATGATATGGCTAGAAAAAGCTGTACTGCTGGCACAATAAGATGTTGTTTGCCTAAGCTAAAAGTAACCAAAGAAAACAGAGAAATTTGGCAGTATCTGCTTCAGGACAGAGAAGAGAGGTTGCTTGGATGAACCACTCTTAAGTGCTAACTTCAGAATTGGTTTGATGAGGAATTTCTGTGAGGTTCTTTTGTTGCTTTATAAGCTGCAAGTTGTAGCAGGCTTTTTTTTTTTTTTTTCTGTTATGATAAAATGTATTCAAAATTACCTGGAAATAGTTTTAGTACTACAAATATTTTTGTCCTCGTCCTTGACCCTCCCTTTTGAAAAAAATCCCAGAGTGATTTGTTAGCATTGGATTGGCCCCATGGCATACTACGGCAAGGACTAAAGGTAAACTAACCTGAGAGCAAGAGCAAGAAACATCTGTTGGCAGACCATATGAATAATCATCATGAAAATCACTGAAGTTACAGAACTACTGCATAAATGGAAACAAAAGTGAAGAAAGAGGAGACAGAACCATGATATCAGACACCATGTCTGTGTGCTCAAGACAATCCTGCAAGCATGAAAGGAGAATACACTCTCAGGTACTCCCTCACCTCTTTGGGCATAAGGCTGAGACCACAGGATAGTTCTGCCTAATTAATTAAGCACTTTCCACTATAGGGGCAGTCAGAGAAGATGCAGGTATCTTTGAAGACTGCTGTCCATTTCTGTGCTTCTGTCAGGTAGTGGAGAAGCATTCAGCAGGTTACCTGAACCACTTTAAAGAATTCCCGATTAACTGTATTAAAGCTGCAAATTGTGAACTCTTCCCTTTCCTCTGCTTTACTTTTTATTATCCCCTAATCTTCCTTCACTAACTCCAGGCATCTTCACTCAAGA
>NW_010254197.1:7239-14066 GCF_000690775.1 Eurypyga helias
CTTTCCTTTCTAATGGACCATATCATAATCAAAATTACAAATCCGCTACACCTAAAAGCAAAAGAATTCATTTAGTTAATGCAGGACTAGGCAGATAATGTGTAATAATTATGGCTAATGTGTCACAAGAGGCAATAAATACAGATAGTAAGACATACAACAGACATTTCCAGTAATGTGAAAGGCACTGAATATATTCCTTTTTTCTCTTCTAGTTTGTTTCAGTATGTAAATTTATCCTTTTAAGGCTATGCAGCTGTTGTCAGATTAAAAATTTATGTGCAGCATACCAAGATACAGCAGAATTTTCCAGCAGTAAACTTCATAGAAAGGAAAAAAATAGAATTAATAAAATCAGAATATTCATTGGAAATAATATACCAATCCATATGAATCTACAGATGTCTGAAGCATATACAAACACACCTACATTCATGGATGCATGCATATTTGCTTTTGTGAGGGACCAGCTGCTCTCCAGGGTGATGATGTGTCTTTAGGAAGCTGATCAGGGTCCATTTCTTCTCTGCCCATTGACTGTGGGAAAAGTATCAAGCAAAACAAAGGAGGTTTGCTTCTAATTATGCATTATTATGAATTTCAATTCCAAAGTTAGAATTGTATCTGAAGTAAATGGGTGAAATCCTTTGAGAGTTTTTCACTAGTATGTAATTTCATTAGGATTCATTAAATCACTGTAGAGAAAAAAAGAAAAAAAAAAAAAAGGAACCCCAGGGAGGGTTGTTCTTTTTAGTATTTTTTTTTCCATCTTTGAATTACACACTTCAAATATTTTTGTAAGTTTCCTGTCTTGACTTTCATGATGGTTTTCATTGCCATTTCATAGTAAGGCAGTACAGTTACAATTGAAATATTCTCAAGCTCTGAAGACGTACAGATGTATCTCTGTGTCTTATCTCTGCACCCTACTGGATGTGGTTTAGTTCTGCTTAAAATAATGTACTTGAATGGCTCTAAAACACTGGATTGGCCCATATTAAATATTTGCTGCACTATCAAAGTTATATCATTATCTGGATATTGACATGCTAAATCATTAACATTTAACTGCAAAAGTTCAGTAGCTTCACAGAACTTTATTTATTTATTATTACAACTGTATTTATTTTCTTCTTATTGCACTGCTGGTATGCTCAGAGAACGCTGAAATTTGAAGAAATTTCGTGTAATCTCAGTATTATTATTTTCTGCATTTTATTTTTTGCTTTTTTACTGAATTATAATTGCCCTGGAACCCAAGATTGCCACCTGAGTCATAATGCCAATAGTGATTAACACTTGGACTCTGATGTGCAGGTTATTCAACCTTTCTGTCTTACTCCATCTTCTAGAAAGAGAAATTTTGGAAATAAGCAGTCAGTGAGTCTTTTGACAAAGTTCTCTTTGGCTGCAGTTTTAAGGAAGTTTTTCATTTTCGACAGTGAAGAAAAAGTGGCTTACATCTGTGGAATAATCTTTTTTGTTGATATCCAGCAAGTTAAGGGGCAAGGGACTTGATTTCACAAGACTGATGTTGCATTAACTCCTCTTTATTTCTGTTTATCTTTCCTGAGTTTCTTAAGAAAACATGACAAGGTGTCTGACAGATTGAAAATGTTGACCAAGCTAAAACTTGCTTGTTTGTTTCTTTGTTTAGGGAGACATAAAAGTTTGTCAAATATTAACCTCATCTGTTGTACACCTGAGCATGCTACTTCCTTAAATTAAACTCAGGTTGTTTTATTGTAGAGCGTAAGAGGTCCAGAGAGGGTTGTTTCATATTCTGAGTCAAGCGAGCAAATTGTATAAATTCCCACGATGGGACAGCATGGGGACAGGCATAAATTTTGTTTTGTCATGCTGCAAATGTTGGGGTACCCATGCTCAGAATGTTTTTTGGTGTAAGTCAGAGCAGATGAAAACTGTCTTATCAGAGTGTATAGAGAAAAAGAGAAAAATCCAACTGCTGGCTTTTGGGCACTATGGATGTTTAAGAAACAGGTATTCTCTGTGTGTCCTTAAGGAAATGTAGAGGCATTTAGGATGAATCATTATGATGTTTGGTTTAATAAGTGCTCTAGCACTGATAAAAAAATGTTATAGTTAGATTGGCAGAAGGTAACAGACTGAAACAGGAAAGTTTAAGTCAGGTGGAAGAGATGACAGCTTTTGTCTCCCCTATTCTCAATGAAAAAAAGGATATTTTTCAACACAATTTTTTTAAGGATTTTTTTTTTTTAGAAAACCATTTCATCAGTCACTTTCTGATTAGCTTATTTATAACATCACCTTAGATGAGAAGACAGCAGTTACACACGCTTGTCTTTTCTTTCTATGTGGGTAATATTTATAAACTATTGAGTCTATTCCTTCCCTGAAATTGCAGGAAGTATTGTGACTTTTAAGTCTCACATCCCGAGTGACACAAAACCAATAGCAAAGCCTAGGCAGAATGTCTCCCACATTTGTGACCATTTATTGCAAGATTCAGCAAAAATCTTTTGACAAAATCATTTACTGACTGTAAGTGCTGATTTCACATACGCAGAGCGCTTCAAAGAATTTTCTCAAATTCTCATAGTAAAATCCATAAATACTTCGTCATCTCCATGTCTAATTTGAAATGATAGACTACAGAATATGAAATTTGTTATTAATCACAGATACAGTTCTCCTTTGGCATTCTGGCCAGCTTCTTTTTTCAGGCTTTATGAAAGGTCAACAAATAGCAATTAACTTTTCAAACTTAGGAGGATCCCAGAGTCTAAAATTAGACCTCTAAGTTTAAGAGTCTTGCCTCAAAACTTAAATGCTTTTCTTTCCCTTGCTGCTGCTAATGTTATTAATAAACCTCAGGGCCTTAATATCTCTTCTCATTTATATTTTCTATTCTCCCCTGTGAAAAGTGTGTTCCAGATGAATCCTCTTGCCTTATCAAGGCTATACCCACTGCATTCCTTCTTTATTATAGCAGACTGCAGCGCAACCTCAGTAATTGTTGGAGACAGCAAGACAGCAGGGCTTAAGATGTTATGTGTGGATGCAAAGCCTTCTGACACTGTCTTACCTGTCCTCTTCTCACAAATTTATAGCTGTAGTTCTTTTAGAACAAGGGCCACATTTGCTGGTGAAGTTGTTTCTTAAAATTTCTTTTCATTTTTCTTGTGAGTTTTCCTTTTTGATGTTTGATTAGTACTTTTACTGTATGCAGCTCTCATGACATTTCAGTAGGTAACGAGTATTTGAGTTAGCCAATTTTTAAGGCTTTATTTATTTATCTATTTATTTATTTATTAGATTTCGGATTAGGAGTCTATGTTTTGTATTCTTGAGAGGTATCATTTTAAAATAAAATAAAATTAGTGTGAAGGATGTGTATTAAGTTGTGTTCCTATGAGTGGGTTTTTTACCCCTGAAGTAGTTAATTCTTTCAAGTTCAATTCGGGTTTGTTAGTGGGGTTTTGTTTGGTTTGGTTTGGTTTGGTTTGGTTTGTGGTTCAATTTGTGGGTTTTTTTCTCCACTAATACTTTCTGTATTTTAAACACAGAAGAAAATACATCTTAGAACCGCAGCTGTTTTCATCTACGGAAGTGTGATTCACCTTGTAAATGGTAGACATAGTCAAGCTAAAGTTAACTTTGGTTATCTGTGGTATTCAGTTGCAGAAATGAGAATAATCTGAATTAAATTCAAACACCAGAATCCTCATGTCTTAAAAATACAACTAATATGATTAAACTGTATCACATAACAGCATTTTTCTATTAAACACCCATGATTTATGTGAATTATAAATGAAGTGAAAATAAGCACACTGAAGTTCTGAAAGCACTCAAACTCTTTTTCATTCATTCCAAAGCTGTAATCACATCAGTCTATGTGAGTTCATTTATTGTGTGTGGATCTGAGCTGTCATGAAATCAATCACGGTTAACCTGAGCTGGAAAAGATTATAGATGCCGCTTTTGAGCAATGACAGCATAGGTTGCAATACATAGGTTTCTAAATCGACAAAATCCCTTTTCTAAATGCAAAAAAAAAAATCCTGGGCTTAAGGTACAGTTATAGCATGTGGAAAGTATGGATGCCTCAAAAAATTCTGAGTATTTTACTAAGAATAAAACCTTTTCCTTACCTTTTTTCTTTGTAATAATTTAGCGTAGGGAATGAGGAAGGTCATCAGAATTCACATTGAATTTGAAGTAGTTGTAAATATATTTTTCCTGGTTTTCAGAAAATATTTTGGGACTACATATTCTTCACCAGGGAAGTGTTTTTTAACTTGATTCTTCAGTGTTTAAACAACATCAGTACTGTGAATGTGGGTGAACAGGCTTTATTTTGAGGATACATAGTGCTAAGGTATTTTTAACCTCACAATTTCATTAGAAAGCTGCTGAAGCCAGGTTTAAAGGTCCCCACTGACTTTGGAGGGCTCTTTTTCTTTGTTTCCAGGCTTGAATTAGGTGTGTTTACCTGGGCCCAACACAGATGTAAGGCGGATTGCAAGGCAACCCCTCTCAGTCTCGTTACATACTGCTCTGCATCTTCTCTTTCGGCTTGCTCTGCTTATAGTACCCTTGCATTTTCTCCTCATTGTCAGTTTTTCTGCCTCTAAAATGACAGATGTTCTCCTCAAAAAAAAAAAAGAGGGCCCCCCAAAACCAGAACTCTACCTTGAGACTTACCTGGCTTGGGTTATATTGTGCCCTTAAGAGAGAAGAAGGGATCTTACTTGCACATCTACAACAGAAAGTTGAGATCAATATTTATGTAGTATTAAATTCTGATAGATAGCAAGTACCCTAATCCTATTAAGTCCTTTTGCCCAGGTCAGCACTGAAGTCAGAGTGATCATCTGTGTTTCTCAATCTGAGTATTTCTTAAGGATTCCTTGTATTTGTCTCCAGATAAGAATAACCTGAGGTATCATTTTTGTCAGTGAACATCTATAAGGGATTCAACCTTTTGCATATAGTCTATTTATTACTGTTTCATTATAGGAACTCATCTTAAAGGGTTTCATTAGAACAGTCATAGTGTTGAAAGTCTCAGTTTCTATAACAAATAAGTGCATAGTAATTTTTATTGTTATTTAAAATATTGTGTATAATAATTTTTATTCTTTTTAAAAAAAAACATTACCACATAAATGTGTTTTTAAATCCGAGGATGAATTATTTGCTTTTCTTTTATTTTGCTGTGGAATGTTCTTAAATATTTATAAAATTTCCAGTTATGATTCATAAAAATAGTGAAGTCTTTCATGGGTATTTAATAAAATTAATATGAGTTGTTTCTATGAATAACTCTGTAGTAACACATCTGTGATTTCCCCTTCTTTCCAAACTGCCATGATGTTTGGTAGTTTGAAGCATGCTTTAGTCTGAGCATTGGTATATTCTTGCATTGGTTCATAAAAGGGGGATTTTATGATGAATATGTAGAACTGATTAACTGTTTCTGCTACAGCAGCATACTTGGAATTTGCAAGTCCTCTTGAAAGTGTCATCAAATAGGTTTATAATACAGTATAATAATTTTGTTTTCAAAGTCAAATATAAATGAATGTCATGCAAATTTGGCCATAGTCAGATTCTCATGGTCAAATGACTTTCTGAAAAAATATGTTTCAGTATAACCTCTGCCCTTCTACACTGTGAAGGCCTGCATAAAAGAAAAAAAAAATCCCTCAATGTTTCCCTTTGGGACTTGCTTGCTGTTTGGCTAGTATTAGTACCTTTAAACTTGATGATCTTTGTTGATTTCTTCAATGTGGTGCCTAAGGATGATACACAATCAGTATAATTTTATGGACAGAAGGGATTCATCTGTCTGAAAAGTTTAAATCCAGTGTTTTGCAAAACTAGGCAGCTTTTCTTCCCAGAGTTGAGCAAACATTTTAGTTTTTCATTCCAAAGATACATGAACAAAAACTTTGAGTTTGCACAATCACTCTCTGTTAGTGCTAGGTAATTCTGCATGCAGTGTATGAAGGAGGACTTGACTGTTAGAGAAGTTAGTTTTCTTGAGGTTTGGGCTTCCTGAAGTTTCTCATTGATATTGGAGTTGGTGGTTGTGGTTTATGTGCAAATATTATAAGCAGAGTATTTATTCTGTTGTACTACTTTCCGTTTCAGTTTTTCTTTTTCATGCACAATTTTTGTATAAATGGCTTAATTGCATTATTGTTGGAAATGAATTAATAGCCTTAGGAACCATCAAGCAAAACTTTTAATTTAATTCAATGGAATTCATAAAATGTTACCTGTCTGAGATGAAATTTCAAATATCATTGAGAAAAAGAAGTGAGACGATTGTACAAAAAGACACTTGCAAAGTGAGCAAAAAGAGCAAAAATGAAAACCAGATGGCAAAATGGATTTTAATTAATCTAGAGGGAAAAAAGACCAGTGTTTTCCCACATGCAGATGGCTGGATTTGGATGAAATGGTAGGACTGACAAAACCTGAAACAGGGAACAAACACCAAGCAAGACAAGAAGTATCAGATGAATCATTTACAAAAGGCAACTTCAACTGGAAGGTTCTGTTTGGGTGTGTTTTATTTTCAGTGGGGCTTCTTTCTGAATTCCAACCATGAAACAGCGTTCAGTTAGTATAATGATTATGCATGTGTTTTCATGTGACAAATGAAAAACTGCATCACCTTGCATTGTAACCTTGTAAAAGACTCTAGTAGTGTTCTTCACCATCATCAGCTTTTTCAACTACATCAGCATTACTTCAAGGAGATGATTGGAGATGTATTATCCACCAGATGAGAATCAAACATAGAATTATAGGATCACAGAATGGTTAGGGTT
>NW_010254198.1:0-250 GCF_000690775.1 Eurypyga helias
AAAAAAAAAAAAAAGAAAATATAAAAGATCCTGTGTGTGTCTCGCTCCCTCTCAGAACAAAATGCCGACCGGAAGTGCAGCTGCAGGAATGACTCCCTCCACCGGCGCCAAACACCAACAGCCTCTTCCTTCGCTACACTGCCGCCTTCTCCCTCACTCAACCAGCGTCGCTTCTGATGCCGCCACTACGCTACTCTACACGGTTCCCCTCCTAGCTCCGCTGCAGCTTGAGTGGCTCCCCGTTTTCTCT
>NW_010254198.1:335-2238 GCF_000690775.1 Eurypyga helias
TGCCTGGGTTTCTCTTTCTTTTCTCTCCCTTTCTGGTGTGCGAAACAAGACCGGAGTTTACACTTAGGCCTGCACTGAGAGGAAGGCAGCCAGTGATTTATGATGAAGTGACAGTTGAAAAAAACACACGTTTTGGGGTTTATTTTTGCATTCCTTAAGGATGGTGAGGAGGAGGACTGCAAAATGCCACCTCGCAGGAGGCAGACTTAAAAAAGCATCTTAAAATGAACCCACAAAGGTGGCAGTTTGCCCCCCAGTGCATGAGATGCATCAGACCTGGGACGCTTGCTGGAGTTACTGTTCATGGCGCATCACAGGAACTGAAACACCTGATGCTGAAAGCGTTGCTGGGACAAGGAATTTCCCAGAACTGGACTGGCTTTAAACAATCTTTTTGGACGACCACGGAGGAAAATGCTGATGTTCAGATGAAGGGCACTTTGCTGGAGGCTGATGCTCCCCACCACCACCAGATTTACTGGAAACATTTTAATTGTGGGTTCTGAAGGAGTGTTTGGTGAAAGAGAATATCCTAGTCTGAAAGATTTCCTGGTTTTCCTCTGTACAGGTAACACTGAATAATCATAGAATGGGATAATAGCATTTATATCTCATTAATTAATTATGTCTTTTCCTACTCATGTTGTTTTGCCCCTCAGTACTTGGACAAAATCCTTTGATTTTTAGAGAAGCATTCCTTGTCTGTGGACTTCAGCATTCAGCCATACAGTTGGACGCAGCTTTAAGTACCTTGTGACATAGAAACACACCCTTTCAGCTCTGGATGGATATTATTAGCACAAAGGGGTAATATCTTACACCACTGAATCTTTTTAAGTCTTAAGATTTCCTAAATAATGCTCTTCAGTACAGATTTAAAATTCCCCTCTCAAGCTTAAAGAACTATTAAATTTGTAATGTTGGATGAATCAAAGTTTTTTTTACAAGTGTATGTGTTTTTTGTTTGAAAGCACAGAAATTAAGATGGCACTGGAGAATATGGTCATTCAGCACTAGAAATACTAATAGCTAATGGGTACATGCTCATGTAAGTTTCATGGAGATAAAGTAAACTGGGCTCTGAAAGAAATGTATTATACATCTTTGTTCCAAGTTAATATAAAAGGTCCAGATCCTATAATTGTTTATTCATTCACTGCTTCAAGTTATACATTTGCAATAAAGATAAATAATTGGTATAGTAAAAGAAGTATGTTTGTAAATCTTTGTGCTTAATTTAATACAATGCAACTCTAAGTCTCAAGGGGGAAAATATTTATCTTCTTTTGGTAACAAACTAAAGTTTAATAAGCCACCTATTTAGAAATAACATACACTTATGTATGTGGACATCTACACCTATGAATTCAAAGGAAAATGTGATTCTAAAATTACAAAATTGGCCCAGGAATACTACGTCAATCTACTTCTAACTGATTGTTACCAATTCATGGTGATGGAGTCTTTATGTGATTTTAGTAACTTATTTATATAACAATTTTTTTAATTGGTGATTTAGCATATACATAAAATGTAAATACTGAAATTTTGCTTTCCAAATGCCAGGGGTCTTCCATATTAATATAGTTTAGCCAGTACAAATATCATGGTAAGACACAATTATTTGACTACTATGTTTCTGTTGGAATTTTCCAGTGAGAATGTCACTGAACTATTTTATGCTTTTAAAATCCTATTGAACTAAAAGAATTTGTAAAAATGGTTATTTTCTCTGAGTACTACAATGTTATGACGTGCACAATAAAACAACTAATTTAAGTCATTAGTTCTTTTTAGAAGGTGTTATACCACACATGAACAAATCAGAATTTTTTTTTATTAAGGAAAATGAAATACTTAAATATTTATAATATTAAATATTTACCGGTTGGAGCGAGTCCAG
>NW_010254199.1:0-301 GCF_000690775.1 Eurypyga helias
GGAACAGCCAGTGTTCCGCAGCGTCTTGGAGCTGGGGCTGTGGGGAGAGCAGCAGCGTGGGGAGCCACAGGCGTGTGCAAAGCCTGTGGTGTGCCAGCACACGCGTGTGCTCAGGGCACGTGCGCGGAGTCAGGGCACGGCACCAGTCCCCCTGCTGCACCTTGGCGCGTGTGCAAGCCCGTGGGCTGAGGGGGCGTGAGGGGTGTGATTGTGCGAGGGACGTGCGTGCACGAGGGACGTGCGTGCTCACAGAGCATCTGTGCACGAGGGACGTGCGTGCACAAGGGACGTGCGGGCTCAC
>NW_010254199.1:780-1057 GCF_000690775.1 Eurypyga helias
GGGAGGGGCGGGTGTGCACGAGGGACGTGCGTGCTCTTGGAGCATTCACGTATGAGAGACGTGCGTGCACGAGCAGCGTGTGTGCACGAGGGAAGCTCATGCACTAGGGACATGCGTGCACAAGCAGCGAGCGTGCACAAACATGGCATGGGCTGCACGCAGCCCTGCCGCAGGCGTGTGCACACTTGCGTGCACGAGCGCGTGAGGCGGCGGGGTGGGCGTGCGAGTGGGGGCACGGGCAGCCCTCCCTGACTCTCTCCTCTCCCCCCGCAGCCGG
>NW_010254200.1:0-17969 GCF_000690775.1 Eurypyga helias
TTTGATATGGAGTTTGGCAATAAATTAGACTGCGTACAAGGGCAAAACAGATTTCGTTGAGTTACTTTACTCAAATGAGTAAAGCCTGCATAAAGGACATGTTACAGGGGTTGGTAGCTCCTAGCTGCCAGAGCCAAGGATTATTCTGTAAACACTCTGATTAATTTCTTGGTTTATATTGTGAAGTTCCACATTTGCTTGCCCTGTAACAAGTTCTGGAGCAGGATTTCAATTCACTGCACGTAGCTATCTGTAGGGCTTACATCTGGATGGCACTGCAGGAGCATATTGCTGAAAGCAAACAGACTAGCAGTTTTGATGGTAACAATGGAGTCTGAGGAAACACTGAATGCCTGAATAAGATTCCATTAAAAAAGGGGGAGCGAGAGGGATGTCTAATGCAGTCCATTTAATGCAGAACTCTCCAGAGAGTGAAGTGGGGATTATGCCTGCTGCCCTTCTTATTAAAGACGGGTATGGAAGATGCTTGTTGGGCGAATGCTATCTCCATAACAGACACTCTATTACTCATGAATGCGTTTCTAATTATATCGTAATGATCTCAGCCATAAATAGGAAAACAAAAATCTTTGTCTCCCCGAGTGGTTACCTTAGTGGCTGCAGGATTGGCAAGGTTTAGATTATCCATCTCCTATCACTAATCCCAGGGGACTTCATTGTGAGAAATGAGACTTGTTTATGATGGTGAATTAAATTGCTGTAAAAGGTTATTTCAACAGACAGTTGGGAAATCATAATAAAATAATTTCGTAAAAATGGGAGCTAGAGTATGCTTAATGAAACATGATTAGATTTAATTTTCTTGCTATTTCAGTCATTAAAGGTACATTATTCTTTCTCAGACCTCATTTGGGCTCTTTGCCATGGACCCACTCCTAGTAACAGACCGAAACTTGCATGTTCCATTAGGATATGAAAATGGCTAATGATACCCTACTCTCTTATCCCTGGCTTTTGTAAAATTTCTCTTATCAGCATTTCGGATATATGTTAGCTGTTTTTCTCTTTCATCCTTTTATTTCCTCTCACATCTATTGTACACATTTTTCAGTGCGAACAAGTATTCAGAGAGGATGGGTTGAATGAAGTAATACTAATGTATTACTTACCTTAATAACTGTAGAATGGCTTATTATGACTAATTAAAACATGAACTCCTTTAGTTATTACTAGTACCCTGTGTACTAACAAAGTTAATATTTTAATCATTTCAGATAAACATGTTTCGATGTCATCTTAATCCAGTGGTCCAATTATCTGGGGATTTTTGTTTGTTGTCACGTATTTTTTTCTTTATTCTTTCCTTTTACAGTGCAATAACACGTTGTGTGACATTGTATATGGGCTAAAATTTCTGTCTGGCCTCTAGTGATAATAAATGTAGTTCACAGTATCTTAAGCCTGTCTTTCAGCATCAAAATGCTACTTTGATCTAAAGGTATCCAGCTCCTTTTCAGGCTATAAGTTCATATGAGAATAAAACAAGTCTTTGTTGGTATTCAGCTTGAGCAGAGCAGCAGTACCTTCTGATAGGAGCTGGTTATGGTTCCATGGTTTTCAGGACTCAAGTGTCTTGAAGGAGGAGATATTTGGGTTATTTCAGTGTTTCATGATGATATTCCAGTTTGGATGTAGGCTTTGCTGAGAAAGGCTTCTTGTGTTCATGGTGAAATTTCTGCACAAAGTGGCATGGGAGGCAAAGGAGGAAGGCAGACCACAGGGTTAGCCAGTAGCCTGTTCATCTGGAATGCCTTATGGGAAGGAGTCAAGTGCAGATCCCAAGTCCAGAATTGCCGAGAGGGAAAGACTGATTCTGGGTTTCTGAAGCTCAAAATAAGTATTTTGATTACCCAGCAAGATGTTTTACTAGCATCTCTCCCCATCTCCTAGTGAAGTTCGTTAGGAGAGCTTCAGTTTGGATATGTTAAATTTTCCTCTCAGTGCAGGCTTCTGCTGATCTTGACTTTCAGTTCAAATTAGGAGGAATAGAAGTTCAGTCTTCTACACTTCATATGAGAGAGTAAATCTCTGTTGGGTACAGGTACATAGTGTGAGAATGTAGGGAGTATGTCAGTGTGCACTGGGAACGTATTTTTGAAGTCTTGAACATTTGAGGGGATGGAAAATCTAGCTGTTTTGAAACAACAGAGTTTAAAGTAATTCATTTCTTCAGCATTGCTAGAATAGTTTAATTTTGTATGTCATAGTTAAAATAATGAGAAAATGTGTGTGTATATGTATATTTATATGTGTGTGTATATATTTAATGTGTCCTGTTCTCCTTTTAAAGCAAGAGACATAAATTCTCATATAATCATTTAGTGTCTATTTACTACTGAAATGAGCTACATACGGTGGAGAAAAGAGAGGTCACTCTTCTGGGGATTGAAGGCACTATGTTTCCAGGCAATAGTTTTCTTAACAGTGATGAAAAGCAGAAAGGTTTGAATTGAACCTGTGCTTGGAAGAAAACTCGTATTGATGACTGGAATATATCTCTGTCATTAACCAGAATTTGTTTTTGTAACCTACACCAATTTTTAAACCTGTATTCCTAAGGTTGATTTCTTGAATCAATATGTATGCACCTAAATAGAAATGACTTGAGGGGAAGAGGTGAGGTGAGACTACGAGGAAAAGTATAATAAATTATTTGGAGATTAACCTGGAAAGATGTGCAGATTAAAAAAAATGAAGTTCAACATATTGTTAATAATAGTAACAATAAAATGCAGAAAAACTTCCTCTGTCTTTGAGAAAGAAGTAGGACTTGTTTAGAGGAGCTTCCTATTTTGCTGATGCTAGTCATTCTTGATTCTTTGATCCCTCCGTTAATCTCCTATAAAAATTGAATAAATTATGGGTGAGATCATATGTAGCAGCAAAAGGTATACTTTCTTTTAAGTCGCAACATCTGCTACTGCTTTACAAATGTGAATGAGAAGCAGAATTCGTGTCCTTTCCTTGTATTCTTGTACATCTGAGTTAAAATCAGCTTTTAAATGTGAAGCTCTGCCCTTGCTCCTCTTTGGAATGTAGGAGATGACTTCGGAACAGCTGAGAGTGAGAGTTTTCATAAGTGGTGTGATTGGTTTCTGCTGGGTAAGTGCACAAAGAGTGCCTCAGGGAGTACCAGTGGGGTACCAGTTGACCCTCTACTGCTGAGTATGTCTGTACCATGAGTTTTTCAAACTGACTGCTGCCTGGCACTACTGACAATGCCACCATGGAGCAAGACTCAGGCAGTTCCATAATTCATTGTGTTATACTCTTTTTTTTTTTTTTTTTTTTTTTTTATTTGTCGGGGTAGATATTTTTTTTTTTTTTTTTTTTTTTTTTTTTTAATCTGCTTGGTGAAGTAATTTCTTTCTGTCTTTTCTTCCTGCTTTAATAGTGTGGGTGATGAGAACTGTTTGTGCTTCATGTCTGTCTTTTACTAAATTCATAAGAATAGTAATCTGTTAGTACATACACATCTATAATACTTTAGACCCCATATTACAAGTGTGTTTTAAGTAATAATTATTGTTAACTATTATTAATTTTTATTATTTTTATTGCCATTCTTGTTAATTTTTACTTTCTCCATTTTACTTCCTTGTCATCAGTTCTGGTTCGGAGGCTGTTTTGTAGCCTAGCATCACTGGCAGACCCCTGCTGGCTAATGAAATGGTTGTCTTCCAACATCAGTGAATTCCAGTGGCTGGAGGATATAATTCCTGTGAATAATGTTGCCTTTATGCTGTCAGTATTTTATAGTACCAAAATGGGGCTGTCACTTCATAAGTATTTTGCTGAAATACATACCCTGAAATATGACCTCCTAAAGTGAACTTCATCATGTTCATTTTTTCGAGGGTCACAGGTAGAGACAGAATAAGTATTAAATGCAAACCAGGAAGAAAACAAATAAAGGAATAAAGATCATGAAAGGAAAAAATGTTATTTCTCTCTCAGACCAACATAACCAAGATATGTCTGCTGCCTTTGGTTCTGCTGCCACAGGCACAACTAATTTAGAAGCCAGCTCTGTGGAGCCTGGAAAGTGCAGCAACATCCTAGAAAAATTTAAGCAAGGAGAAGGTACTGTCATTTAACCTTGTTTTGACTGTTTGTCTAGGTTTGTTTATTCTTTTTAATTCTTCTTTGTAACTACATACTGTTCCTTCTGGAAAACAGTAATAAAGCAAAATCATGTTAACCTTGCACACAATTTGATTAAAGGATAGGGTTGGTGGCTTGTTTGTTAGACGCCAACTGAGGCTGGTGAGTGGATCAGAATCTTTGTGGGAGATTTGTGGATAACAGTAAGCTTCCTTCCTGTTATGTTTACAAGTGAAAGTGTGATTCCAGTATTTACAGAGAATAAGAAACCGTACTTCCTTTTACTTTATTCCAGTTCAGAAGTTGTCTGACTATGAATCCAAACTGCTCCTTTGAGATATTCCCAAATGTGGCTCTTAGTACCAGACTTGTTTCTCTAAGAGCAGTGAGATTTTTGATGGCTATGAACACTACATTTTTTAGGCCTGATTTCACAAATAGTTAACTTTGTACACTGACATTGAGAGGTAGCAAATATTTCAAGTCTTATTTAGCTCAAATATGTATATCAAATCCACTTCTGAGTTTTAATCATTGTGGTGCACACACAGTTAGGACTAGTATGAATTCTAATCTTGCCTTCAAATTCTGACTCTTTGTCCCAGTATCATAGTTCAGTTCTGTTCAGATCCTTGATTTTTCACTTTCACCCCAGCTTATTTTATTCTTGGACTTCATGTACACAGCTTGGCATAAGAAGAAAACACATTCATCCTTGAGTTCTTGAATGAGTGCCAGGATAACACTGATACACGAGGTATGAAAGTGTGTTTGTGTAATGTACATACTCTTTATCAGGGAACATTAACTTGAGATAGAGGTGAGAGTAGAGATTGTATACTGCTAATTTATAGAAGAAGAAACTTTACAGAGGTAGTTTACTCATAAACCCTATCCCTATATTTCACAGAGATACTGTAATGTACCTAAAATATCTTGCATTTTCTGGATTTGTAAGTATTCAGTAATTTGATTATTGTAAAGGTTTGCTGAAGTTCATTGTCCTTAATTAACTGGTTAAAACAAACAAACTAAACCCATATTTGAGTCTACCATCCATGATACTTACTTTCTTTTGTTCAGTTGTCTGGAAACAGTAGTGCTAAATGGAGGAGAGACCCAATTCTCTAACCTTCAGCAATGTCAGAAGGAAGGAAGGAGGCTGGTGATTTGAAAGGGAGTTGTTAGACTTTGTTTGGCCAATCACAGTGTCTCTTGTCTTGGCCCATGAATATTAAGTAAAGAAAAATCATGCCAAATAAAATCTCCCTTTAATATTTCTTTAGAGAATATATGAATTTTATTCTTTAGCAAATACCTTTAGTGTTGATTTCTGTTAACTTTTGTTGAGCATAACACCAAAAAAAGAACTGCGATGATGAGTTATTTAACAAATTTTTATTTACATTTAATAAACACAGTGTTTGGCTAGATAGAGTTTTCACTTACAGCAATCAGTTCATAATTTCTCTTACCTTGTCTGCCTGCTGTCATAGTAGGAACATAGTTTGCTTAGAACATAATTGCTTCTCTGCCTAAGCCCAGGACAGGAACATGAAAGAGAGGCACTTTCTCATGGGATAATAATGCTGGCTGCATTACTCTTCTGCCGGTCTGTTCACTGAAGGAATATTGTTAGTGCTCCCCTGTTTCCTGCTTTGTGCCTTGCTATAAACTAACAGAAGATGTAGCTTGCTGCTATAGGAATAACTTTGGCAGGGAAAAGCTGGGAAATGAATTTGCTAGGACATCCATATGCAGTAGTATGTGTACTTTGAGCTGAGTGAAGTCTTGATAGCTGATAGAATCTGATTGTTGAGTATGCTTGTTTTCTAAATGCATGTCTCTGGGAAAATGCAGAACCTCTATGAACAGATGTCCAAGACTGAGATTAACATTCTGCTTTAAAAAAAAGATATTATGAAGTGAGGATTTCCAATGTCTTTCAGGCTAGTAATTAAATGCTTAAATAATCTCCCAAAAACCTAATAATATAAATTAAGAAATAATAAAAATATTTGGAAGATGCCAAATGTAATGGAACTAGTAACAGAAGATTAAGCAGAAGCTTCCTTTTGATTTAACAGCCTTTCATTGTTTTCAAGTTTAATATAATTTGAATAAACTAATTATCAATATTCTTTGTTGCATTTACAGATTGAATAAAGGTGAATGTGTGAAAAAACAATGTCTTACAAACTAAATAGTGTTTTGAGGATAGAAGGCATAAAGCAAAGGGTAAAACAAACAGACAAGCAAAAGTAAATGTATTTTTCCTGCCATTTTTGACAGCTTGAATTTCTCTCTCCTTAACACAACTAAATTATGGTGAGGAAAAGCATCCTTTCCTCATTCAGACAGGTTCCATTTCTCTGTGCTGCTTTGTCAGCCTGTGGCATCTTATTCATCATCTTTTTCACCAGCACCACTGAGTCTCACTTAAGATAGTCTGTGAGTATGAAACATAAAATGTTCAATTTGAGATTAAGAGGACAGTGGGTATTTTTCCTATTGCTTTTACTTCCTCAGAAAAGTGTTGTTTTTCCTCAGTTGTTCTTTTCAGTTGTTAGAGAAAATGTCAGGAAAGGTATTTCAATCTTGATCTTGTACACCTTGTAGGCAGTGTAAACTGAGTCAGTGTCAGCTTTTGCTTTTAACTACTGATGTAACAACTAGTTGGTTATAGAGAACGGCAAAGGTTCTGGGGAGAAGAGACAGAGACCCATTCCTTAACAGCTGATGATGGATTAGGAAACGCATTGTATAGGAGACCAATGTTCCAATTCCAATCAGCCCACTTCCATTCAGCGGTGATGTGAAACTAAATTTTCAGTATCCTAGGTGAATGCCCTTAGTACCCTATTCAGCATACATATCTCTTTATGATTTTAAGCAGAAGTTCCATTCTGAACCCTTCAAATCTTTTCCAATAAAAAAAAATTAATATGATCTTCTGGATGTCTAATGAATCTATGTTCCTTAAATTAAAAATGTCACTAGCAAATTCCCCAAACTCATCTAAACTTCTTTCCTTGTAGTGGCAACGTGTCTTTTACATCAAAGCAAAATCCAAGTAGAAAAAAATATGTCCGTTGGTTGGTATCTGTCATTCTGAAGCTGTTTAAGAACTAGCTTTTAATTAACACTGAAAGTCTGAAAAGTGAGTATTTTGGTATGGCAATTTCTTGGTGTAATGGTTGACTGTAGTGCCCAAGTGACTTTGCAGTTCAAATGCTTCACTGATACTTGGATCTCTCCAAGGCATCTACAGATTTATGATACTAAATATGAAGTTACTGCTGTGGTGGTATCAATTACTTTAAGAGTGTCATTGCTTCAGAGCATACCAGCATGAATGCTTCCAGGGCGCTGGCATATTCTTTGATAGGAGGAAGTTTTATTCTCTAGAGGTATGTGTATAGCTGCTTTGTCTCTTCAGTCTTGACCAAATTTTTCTTTTAAGGGAGTTTCTGAATGTTATTCACAATGAACAGCTTTAATACTCAGGAAGATAATTGCTTGGGTAGTTGTTTCTAGGTAATGGGGTGAATTATGCTTTTGTAGGAAACTGCTTCAGAGTGTACTCCCTGTGAGGCAGTGTGACTCTGCTTGGGAGGGGTGTCTTCTCAGGCTCCCTTTGTTGACAGTGAAGAAAATTTCCCTTGAGAATGCCTTCTTTCCAGAAGGTTTTCCGGAGCAAAGGGAGAAGCTCAGAGTTTTTATGAGTGCCAGAAATGTAGGCGCAATTCTGTAGGAAGAAGAAATGACATTGCATTTAGAGATTTACTTCTGTGTTACTTTGTACTTAATTTATAACGGTGAACATAAGATTGCACGGCTGGTTGGGGGTTTTTTGTGTTGGGCTGAAACAAAATTTATCCTATCTTTGTCCAAAAATTAGACAAAAAAAGTACATTAATTTCACTGAATCATACCATTAGTTTCCTGTTGGTGGTTTGTCATTCTTTCCCTCTGCCACCCCCCTGTCCCCCATTGACTTTAAATCACTGAAATTTGACTAACAGAGACTTTCATACCAATAGCTGGGGATTTTTTTGGTAGATAAATACAAAGCAAAAGCAAAGACAAAAAGAAATTCTTCTTCAAGATTTGTGACCGTGGTAGTTTACACTATAAAAATAATTTGTTAATTTTTAAAGCGTATCAATATTCTGGAATCTTTCTCTTTTCATCATGTATAAAGCAGTATTGATGGCAAGCCTTCATACAGTTTCCCTTTTAATAATGTGAAGTTTTTCTACCTCTAATTCTGAACAGACTTAAGCATTTGTCTGTTTATATAGCGTATAAATCTCATGCTTGCTGCCATCGGGCAGTTTTGTAATCCTGCAGCCACTACTTAATTATTCCTTCTTGGATTAGCATGGTTTATTCAATTTCCACAAGTTTGAAACATGAAGTGGTCATATTAAAGGAGGAAAAATAGTTATCCTATTAATAGATGTTTTTAAAAAATACTGTTCTTGTTCACAGTGCTTGCATTGGGTCCATTCTTTGAAGATGTATTCTCACAGGATTTGGGAAAAAAATGAGAGGAGAAAGGACACTGGCCTTAATTATATTTTCAGTTCTTAATGTTCTTCATACAAAAGAAGTACTTGTGTGATCTTGACAGAAGCTAGTTTTCTAAAAGTAACAAATTTCACCTTTTCATTCTACAGAGGAAACGTTCTTTAGAGCTCTGTTTGTTGGAAATGTCACCTTTCCTCCTGATGCTTTGTGAGATTCTGACCATTAACACAGATAAAATTGCATGCTTGTCTCCAAGATAACAAGGAATTTGGGGAAATGAAAAGGATATAACAAATGATTTGCAGAATAAAAAGACAGATTGCAAGGTCTTTGAAAATCTGAACTTAGCTATGGCAAGAGGACACACTTGTACATTGATATACTTATCAAAAATGGGTGTTTTCAAAGTATCGTGTGCAATTTTGCATCGCCTGCTGCAGTGGGTAGGAGAACAAAATCTAAGACTAACACTACTGCTTTGTGTTGGTTGGTACTTGACACCCTAGCTTTTTATTAATGGTATACCTTCTCCTTCATCAGTCTTTCAAAATTACTACTGTTGTTTCCCTGCCCTCAATTGACTTTGACTAAGTACTTGATGGCTAAGAATACAGATTCTCTTCCCACACCCCCCACCCCAACAGAAATTCCTCTGTAAGATGCACGACTTCTGATCTTCAGGTGTGGACTGGATATATCACTGTAGTGATACATCTGGGAAGCATCAGTATTCCAGAAGTTGGTTGCCAGGTTAGTAGTTGCTGCTTAGGGGATGACCATACCCAGAGGAAAATATTTGGAAACATATTTAGTTCTTTTAGAACTGTGATTTTGAAAAAGGCTGGTTTTTTGGGGTTGGTGTTTTGTGTTGTGTGGGTGTTGTGGTGGTTTTTTGTTTGTTTGTTTTTTTTTTTTTTAAATAAAGCAAAGTAGCATGAGACATGGCTGTGCTTACTTCTGACTCAGATAATCAATAAGGAAAACAGCATTACCTTAATGTTAGAGAACCGTATTTGTATGCTTCCAGTTTATGTATTACTGGTTTTATGCGTCAAAAGCCACAAAATATTAAAGACCAGATCAGCCAACTACGTGTGCAGATGGGTTATATTTGCTTCTCGGTGAGCTTCCCTCTCTCGTTGAAGAGCACTGCGTATGCTGTTGTGAATGTCCCTTGCAGGCTGCATGCTAATAGTACTGTTTCATACAGGGAGGGTTCTACTGTTATGTCCAGGAAAATTTCTGATCTCCTATTTCGTACATACAAAGTAATACGGTGTATCAAAATAATCTAGGTTGAATGCAATATGAAACTGTGGTCTTGTTAGCGGTCCTTGGTAACATCGGTTTATTTTATCCCAACTATGATGTGCCAAAGAATCATTGCATTAAAATGGTATAGTTTAGTAAATATAATTTGTATATGGTTTATTTCTTCATTTTCTTCTTCCCATTGATTTAGTGTATGAAAAATCAAACCTCCATCTTGTTACGTCCCCCTAGATACCTGACTTGCACTCATAGTTTACGTGTAAGCTTGAGAAGGAGTTTATAGCTAACCCTTTATAGCTAGAGATTAATCCCACTGATTATATGAATGAGCAGTAGCACTGTGGTGTATAGTGGTCCTTAGATTTAATTACAGCGTGTCTGTAAACATAGCGTTCAGTGCATTTTCTTCTGGATTCTAAGATACATGAGTAGGAGGCCCGTATGTGTAATCTCCCAAATTGGTAACCTCTTATCACAATTGCTCTCTCTTTTGTTATCTAAAATGTAATTAAAGTACTGTAGTTTCCCTATGTTGTTCTAGGTTTTAATCCACTTAAAGGAAGAGAAATGGCAGTTTTAGCCATAATATCTTGCCAAGATTTGTACTCCCACTTTGCTAATTCACACCCCCTTACCTAACTGGCTTTAAAACAAAACAAAACAGAACAACACCACAACTGATTTCTTTTGTTAACATACAACCTTTCAAAATTAGAATGAAAAGTTTAATGGCCTAAATACAGTGCAGTCCTATTTGAAAAGCCTGATTTATCCTCTGTGGTGCCTTTTTTTTATACTAGTATTTCCTTGTTATGCCCTTGGTATTTCATAGCTGTCCTTTTTAAGCACTGAAGCAATTAGTTTTGAGAAGGCTGATTCTTCAGGGTCCAGTGCTTTCCTGCCTTTCATTCGCCGAGGCTGTACATTTTAATGAAGTTGTTTCATCTGTGTTGCCAAACACTAGAATTTTGCTGCTTCAATTCTAATTATCTCTGCTGGCAAATGCTATGTTTTATTAAAGTTGTCAAGTGCACTGTTCATTAAATATCCACAGTCTGTGGTGCTGTGCACACAAATTAGATCAGCTTTGCTCCTTGATAGATTATGAAGAAGTTAAATATTTTTATATAAACCTCTAAAATAGAGTCTAACGGCAATCAGTGATGACTTAGATAAGTAAAGCATACCTCTAGCCTCTTGAAACCTGCTATTTTAAAAAAAAAAAATCTGATACATATGTTAAAACTCTAGTAGTACTGCTGAATGTACCATTTGTAAGATTATTTTATTCATTGAGACCATTTTCCTTCCTCAAGATAACCTACTTGCATCTTGAATTCTAGTTTACATGTGTTTAGGTAAAGATCAGTTTTGTTACATGTGCTTTGATGCAAGTGAATACATCAGTGCTAGTCTTCCTGTTGAGGGTTGCACAGTATAACTGACCTCCATCAAAAGCAAAGCTGGCTTTATTTTAATGTTACCAGCCTGGTGAATGCGAAAGATTGCTATTGTAAGCAACTACCAGCTTCTCTTGTAATTACAGATCTCAGAAGGGGATTTTACTAGAAGGTGTTTACCTCAGCTATATGGGCAGTAATAGAAATATTGTACTTACAAAGAAAATACTTGAGTTGGCTCTCATTTTGACCCTTGCGGAATTTTTTTATTTTTATTAATTTGATATTATCAATGTTTGTAACATTATCTTCAATAATACAAATAGTCATTCTTACTATTTAATATATTGTTTTCTAAATGTCCTTTAGGAGATTTAATAAGATATTGTGATGATAGACTACTGGATAAACATGTTACTGATCTTTTGAAAAAAATGTTTTTCTTACCCTTCAGCTATCTGTAGGAAATAACTTCAAATTTATTTTTAGTACCATAGCATTATGGCAGCTCTTTTCTGTATTGGTTACCTTATCTTTCGAAGAATGTGTTGTTTAGACTTTCCAACATAGCTTTTATATTTATCAGGCTGTATTTTAAACTTTCAGAGGAACAGATATTTGTAGAAATCATAAATGACATCTCGAAGTGCTATGTAAACAGAATTTTGGGGCTCTTGGATATGTGTTTTCGTAGGATTTGGTAGAAAACTACAGTCCTTCAAAAGGCTGTGAGCCATTCTTCCTTGTCACTTCTCCTTATGATCCAGTTTAAAGTGCTCTGGGAGAAACAGAAAATTTATACATCCTAAAGTTGAATAGGAGGCTGTGTATGCTTATTTCTTAATCTGTTAATGTATATGATGTACATTATCATGTATATTTCATGGTATTTACAGGAAATAATAGCATTTCATTTTAGTTTTTGACTGCAGAAACAAATTAATGCTCTCAAAGCAACCATCTGAGCCTCTGCCTGTCAAAACCTTTCCTTCCATAGTTAATGTTTAAAGGAAAACATTTGTTCTTAACACAGTGTGACCCTTTATACTACTGTAACAGAGGTCATTCTGAAGCGGCGTTGAAGATGCATTTCACAGTATCTGAATTTTATCAGTCTAGTCAGGAAATAAAAATGAGGAGTGTCTCACTTTAGAATTTCTTGCAACCAGTTATATGATGTTTCCAGGCAGGGATTCTAACAGCATGGCTTAGCCTAAATGCAGTGCTGATGACTTAGTCCTGGCCCAACCCAAAAAGTGGCTTATAAACTAGAGGTATCACTCTGAATGGCACACATAGGTTGACTTGAAATGAATTCTTGGAAGAACAATAAGAAGATACGTTCTTTGTGTTTGCTGCTGGCTAACAGTCAAGCGGCCTAATTCTGCAGCAGCTGTGGTATTTAGGTAGTCAGTAAGATTATCCCAAGGAAGGACAGTTTGCTGCTGTTGTTTTCAAGCATACGTCTGAGACACAAGATCGTAAATACCCGAGCAAAGAGATGTAGAAAATAAACTGTTCCTGACCACTGGCACTCACCTAAAGGAACTGTCAGGGAGAGTGTACCTTTGACTGTATTTGAGGGCTGAAGTAATTTTTGTCATCTGAAATACTTAAATTCAGACCAATAAGCTTTCATCCTGTTCCACTTAAAGTTTAACATTTTTCAAAGGCCTACTGTGAGACAGGAGATGGATCAGATAGATGGCATATTCTCTGGCAGTGAAGTAGTTGGGTGATAACAGTATATTGAGAGATTTGATGGGAAAGGGAAGCATGGAAGTCACCTAGGTGCATGTGAAAAGTCTACAATATGTGAAATAGAGAAGTTTTTTTCTTTAATGTTATTTTTACTTTGGATGTATGTTTCTATTTGGCTTCGAGTCTGAAAAATCAGACAAAATATTTGAAATGTGTTCAGGCTCTATTTACCTCTAGACTCAGATTTGGAAAAGCTTGTCCTACTTTGGTTTCTTGAAAGTTGCCTGAGTTATTACTGTCGCTAGGATGAATAAATAAATACCCTGGTTGTGCTGCCTTATCCACCCTTTTCAGCTTGAGTGTGCAAATGTGTTAACTATAAAAGAAGAAAGCAAATTTCCCTATGAACCCTGATGCCTTCCTTTTGTGGGTATAATCTCAGAAATTGTGAAAAATCACCAAAGCAATCATCAAGCATAAGAAAGAGATCATAAGAGTGATGCAATTCAATACAGAAATAGGTCTTTAATGTGCATGTAAAATTAATTTTAGACTTAAAGTATACAAACAAAACCAACAAATAGATTTTATGACTGACTGTGGGTTATGAAGCTGAAACCGAAAAGAGTAAAGTTAATACCATTAATAGAAGAAATACCATCCAAAGGGAAATGTTCTTGGTTCTGACTATATCGAGATTAGGTTGACAAAGCTCTATGCCATTTTTAAATGTCCTAAAACTTTAGGCCTAACTAGAAGCTCTTACAGTTCAGAAGAACATGGGAGACGTTCTTAGATTTGGGTCTTCAAAATTGATATTCTCTGCTAAGATCCTTGGTGGGTTTTCTAGTATTTTAAGTCTGAAATTTAAGGGCTTGATAGAGTATTGCTTTTGGATTGCTACATTTTTGGAAGGGAATTGTCTTCTACTAAACTTTCAAAGGAAAATGACATTATTTTTGGTTTGGTTTGGTTTTGCTTTTACAGGAACACCAAGACAGTATACTTGGGAACACAATACAAACTGTAATCGCCTTACTGAATAATGTGGTTGCTAACCAAAGCACAAACATGATGTTACTCTTTGAAGAAGGTACGTCAGCTTTATCTTTAGTTATTCTCCTTGCTATAGATGTTTCCCTGTCTGTTGTAATATCTGGCACTGTGGGACACTGTAGACTTGTATGTATTTATATTCTGTAGTGGCTGTTAAATTATAAACATTATTTAGTAAGATAGTTATAGTAAAATGTATATAAATGCATTGTACTGACTAGTACTCCTCATCACTTCATCTACTTCCCTTACGGATTTGATTATAAACTTAACTTTTAGAAAGCTCTTCCTCCAAGAAAATGTGGTTGCAAAAGAATTACTGACTTTAAGTTATGTTATGCCTGTGAAGAATGGCTTTGGAAAGGAGTGGGCTAGAACTTTGACTGTACCAGCGCAGAGAGCAGGCTGAGAGACCCTCTTTTTGTTCTTCCTTTTTGCACGACTCAAACCTGTGAAAGCCGAAGTTGTACAGTATTTCTGCACTACTTAAAAAAAAAAAAAAATATCTAGCCTCTGTTCCATCCCAGTGATGTATACTAATGGGGTGGAGCCCAAACTAGGAAGTCTTAGTCTACAAATCATTCTGTGTCTCCATTTCACTATGTTTTATTATGGAAGCTCCTTTTCTTTAAAAATTGTTTCTGGTTTACAATATGGAGAGAGAGTTTCTGCTGTTAGAAATCTATATAACGTCTAAAACTTGTAAAGAAATATCCACATGACTTTGTTTTATTGTTAATGAGTGAGTGACATCCAGCATTACAGATCTACACTACTGTTTGTGCTATTTGTATAGAATAAATCAAAGACCTGGACTACTGGCACAGTAGTATATAACGTACTTCAGAAGGAAAAGGAAGAAATTTGCACAGAGACAGTGAAGGGACAGCTAACTCTTGTGAAGCCAAGAGTTGACAGAAACCCTTTTAAAAGTCTCTAGGAAATGATTGGGTGGGGTGTGAGGGGAAAACTTCACCTGAGTGTAGCTTTTCTATAGTCATCACATCAGAGAAGGAACCAGATGAGACATTATGATTGATGGTTTAAGTATAAACACTGATGGCAATGAGGAAATTTGAAGACTTGGATCTGCTTTAGATATGCTCTTAAAAGAAAATACCATGCCACATACTAGCCTAAAACTCCATCAAGATTGGTAGTAGTGGTCATGCCCTCATTTTAGTAATTATCTCGGCAGTTAAAGCACTCACCCAGAAAGTTGGAGAGCTGAATTCCTTGACCTTTTTACTCTGAAGGGGTTGAATGGACAATGCCATCACTCAGGAGACAGACTGGAACTTGACTTCGTAGCTAATAACATGCTCCTCTGTTTCAAACAGATCCACTCTGAAGTTAGTGGTGTGAGAATAGGCCCAGAAGAAAAGAAAGAGGAGGAAAATATGACTGAATTGGAGAGGGATAGTTCACAGGATTCTTCAGTGATTTCTCAACAAGCTGCCTATCACACAGCTGCTTGGGGTTTCTTGGGGTTTAGATGTATGTGCTGCTTTTACTATCTTTGGGCACATCTGCTCTGTGTCAGGCAAATTCTAAACTGGCATTGACCTGAGCTGCCACAGAATAACTTGTTAAAACTGCTCAATGATATGCAAAGAAGTGAGCTCAAGTCCCACAAGCACTGTAGCCATAATTGGAATGCCTTAGTCAAAGTAACACGCTTTGCCTTTCCACATGGCCAGTTAGGTGCAGAACTATTTAGCAACGTGGCAAAACTGCATCTGTTCCCTAAATATCTCCTCTTTATTGTCTCACAGAGCAAACCCCTGTGTACTTTTTATGCTGCTGGTAGAATATCAGTGCACTGTCGCCTCTCGTCTGCTCCAAAAATAAAATGCATCTCTTCCATCATGCTAGTTTACAAATCAAGCAAGTGGGATAGAAACATTATGGAAGTCTTTTATCTTTTTCCTGTGCTATGTCATCAATAACTCTGGTAATATTTTCAGACTATTAGTGATTGCATAACACTAACACGGGCTCGCTGAACTCGAGCATCTTGACTAGGAAAACCAGCCAAAAAACATTTATCTCAAGTAAAATGTCCCCATCTTTTCTCATTCCCTTTCCACATTGTCTGGTCTTCAAAGCACTGAAAACCTGGGGTTTGGCCAGCATTTTATTAATTAAGGGCTAATTGTCGAGTCAGGAACTTCTGAAACTTGGTTTGCGAGAATATTATGAAAGTATTGATCTTGTGGACTGTAAGATTTTCTTGGAATGAAAAAGGGAGAAAAGTTATTCCATACAAACTGGAAGGTTTTATCCTTTTAATTGCCAACTGCAAATATATAGTGTTCACTATGGGACAAAACCTTAAACGTCCTCTGCCACTGTCTTTGATATTCAAGTTGTCATTTTTGAATTACTGTTGTGTGATGGAGAAGATCATAATCTAGTAAAATGAAAACTAAGCAGAAAAGGATCTTGGGGTCTAAATAGGAAAGTTGAACATGAGTCAGCAGTGTGCCCTTGCTGCAATAAAGACAAAAGAGGGCTGCGATAAAAAAGAGTAACAGGAAGGTTGAGTAAAGTGATTATTCTCCTCTATGCAGCACTTGTGAAATTTCATCTAGAATAAAAGTGTCCAGTTTTGAGCTCTCGGCTATAAAGACAGACACTGACAGGCAGGAGCAAGTCCAGAGGAGGGCAGCTAAGATGTTTAGGAGGGTGGACCACATGATGCATGTATTTCTGCCCTCTGCTTGTACTGTTTTATGAATTTATTCCTTCCCAAGTCCCGAACTTTGTATTTGCTTTTGTTAAACTTTGAGAGGTTTCTGGCAGCCCCTTTTTTGAGCTCTTCACCTTCTTGAGCTCTTTCTGAATTGTTAGCTCAGCCCTTCCATCGCATCAACTGCTTGTTCATTTCAGTGTCATCTGCAAACTTGCTGAAGGTGCGTGTTACTCCATCCTATTAATGCTCTGTCTGTGCTGTTAATGAAGATATTCAGCATTCATAAGCTATTCTGCTGTCTTTAAAAAAAAATAAGACAGTGTGTTATGGGTCATCAATTTCCCTTATTTCCCTGTTACAGTGTGGTAATTAATTCATGTATGTACGGAGCTTTAGAAATTAAAGCCCCTAAATGCTTTCTACACATTATAAGGAACTCAGGTTAGGGGGTCAGTCCTGTCAAGTTTGTTTCTAAGAAACCAGTCATTAGCAATGAAGATTTCTTTCTGATTCTGTGTATTCCTTTCTTCAGCTGCGAAAAACAGGATTTTTGCAGACAGATCATTGAGAGCCTCGTCACTGTTTCCTTTTGTGCTGTTAGCCCTCAGAACTCTCCCCTGCTCAAAGGAGTTGTATTAGGTGGTAGATACTTCTTTTTAACGGTTTGCAGCTTACATATTGAACTTTCCCCTTTCTCAAGGAAATCTTGAATGATGGCACTTGCTTCGTTACTACTTCTGTGATTTCATATGAATAACGGTGGTACGGTTGTGCATTTCAGCAGCTTTCATACAGGGGGGATTGCCTAGCATTAATTTCTCTCTCCCCTGAACTCTGTCCTTTTGTGTGACAGTACATCAGACATGTAATGATAACCACTTGTGATGTTTAAAGGTGAAATGGAGAATGACGTATGCAGCTAAAGTTGCAGAGGGAATTTAGAATCGCCTGTACTTGTGTTATCAGCTATTCAACATTTGTTCTGTTAATATTAATGACAATTTCCACTTAATAATTAGAGGAGAATAATATGATTCAGTTTAATTGCTGAAATGGGAATTTAGTAAGGAGACTAATATTATTATAGGCTCTCTGATGAATAGTTAAGGTGGGATGCTAAAAAGCCAAGACAATAGTGGTCATTTTTAGCATGGTCTTCTAAGGATGTGACACTTACTCTCTTTCCC
>NW_010254200.1:18000-20934 GCF_000690775.1 Eurypyga helias
GGCTTCGGTCTGCCAGTCTCTTTTTTTCCCTCCCTTTTCCAACTTCTGAGATCATTGGACAATTTTAAGTTAGTTTGAGAGAGCATAGAGGTCCAAAGATATAAAGTATGTATTAATTCTGTAATAATGTCTGAGGAATGGAGTGAGACGCGAGTGCCTTAGCTTAGGGAAAGGCAATAGTATGGGCTTATCAATTAAATGTTCTTGTGTAATCTACAGCAAATGGAGTAGTGCAATACATGACATGCACAAAATCTGTATGTAAGTACTTACGCATTTAGAGAACGAAAGGAATTCTAATACGTAAAGTTGGACCATCCCTATGGAAATTAGGTTGTAAAAAAACTCAAAAGATATCATTTCACCTTCTTGACCTAAGAATGTAAATGTGAGAGGAACATCATTTTTTTAACAGTTTTTCTTCTTCTATCATATAGTTATGGCCTGATCCAAATGGAGCTAACTGGTTTGAGTTTATATTCTGTGTTACAGCACTTCTTATTGATGGAGGTGAAAAATTCCATCTGTGAATTCTTTTTCCAGTAGCATTTATTAAATTATGAATGTGTAAAACATGCTCTTATATAGTATCCTTAGGTCTACTAATAGGCCTGTAAAGATCTATTAGTATATCCCCCTGGTATTTTCTGTGTTCACTTCCTGTTTGCTTCTTAGGATATCTGCAGTCGTCTTTTTGAGGTTTGTAACCACTGAGTTCAACAGTGTGTTGGTCCATGCCTGAGGAGGATACCTATGTAATGATCCCACAGGATCAGTCAGTGCACGGGAGCAACTCCCACTATAGCACACGCTAAGGGTTGGGTGACAGGATGAAGCAGTGCCAAGGTTTTGGAAATAAGGAAAGTGAGTCATCTGTGAGAAAGATGGAGACTTATTCCCAAGGAGGTAGGCAGGCATATAGGATGCAAATCTGTAGGAAATGCAGTATTGTTAGTTCTACCAGTCATGAAACAACCAGCTATATATTACTTTTTGCACTTGTCATATTAAAAGGGTTAACATTCGTTGATGATAAAAGGAACACCCAGTTCTAGATGCTCAAATCAGCAGCTCTTAAGCAGTTGTTGTAGGTGCACAGCAGATGATCATCTCTTTCTGTAGATAGGCATTGGGGCAGTCTACTGAGAAGACACATTGTCTGTCTTAGACATGTTGTGTCTCTTGACAAGCATTGACGTAGTGACAAATTCAGACATAAGATGAACCACAAAGTCAGGTTTGGCTGCTTGATATGTAAGTGGTGTTAATGTGCAAGACTGCTTAATTATGTGGAACATGAGGAGTAATAGCCAAGTGCACCACAGCACTTAATGTAGTAAAAGTCTTGTACTCCTTTACAGTTCACAGATATATGAACTCTTTTTTGCCTCAGTTCAGTCTTTTTGCCACTTTTGTTTCTTGTTGTGTTTCTGGGTTTTTTTTGTTTATTTGTTTTGTCAAGTGGTTAGTAGAAATTAAAAATAGAAAATGTTAGATCATCGTAATTGTTTGTAGTTAGCAGTGCTTTCAAACTTTGAGTCCTGTTTGTCCTTGAGTCATATTTAAACAACTGTTTTCAGTGTATATAAAAATTCCAAATGATTCTGTCTTGAGGAAAGGTTTCCACTGTAATTCAAGGCTGATGTAGTAAATTGTTTGCAGTCAAATATTAGTTAAGAATGTGTTTACATTTTTAGCTTTTTTTGATTCTCATTATACTCCATAAAAGGGTTATGAAATTTTTTTCATAATTTTATATGAAGTTGGATACAGTCATGTTGAATTGAATGATTTTTCCAGGCTGTGCTACTGTGGTCCTGTTTGGCTAGTATCTTGTAGTAACCACCACTAGCAGTGTAAGCAGAGATTTTTCTTTGAATGTTCAAAAACTGTTTCCGTGATATGGTACAGCAACTCCTAAACTTTATTTCTTATGTGTTCATGCTGTAGAATCTCAGGAACTAAAGTAAATCTGAAATTATGGGGTTTAGAACAATAAAAACAGTCTTTGAGTTGTGTAAAAATGCAACAACTATTAGTCATATGTGGTACTTGAAGCAATTTGTGTAAAACTGAAGTTTCTAAGGAAGGACCCTTGGTGAAGACGTAGAATGTCAGCTCCAGCAGTTGTATTCAGTATCAATTAAGAAAGCATGCTCGGTGCTTAAAGCAGGGACAGTTATTAAAAAGGAAGAGATCTGCAATAAACTTTGTAGTCAGAACATAACTCATTTGCACCTCATGAAAGAAAGATCAACCTTCATGGGTGACATATCCTTATTCATCTTGTGGTTCGCTGCTTTGACTTTTAGTCAAATGCCAAGAGATTAATTAGATTTCAAATGTCTTTGTGTGTCATATTGTTAAAGTCTGTTAAATATTGCGTATCCAGAAAATGACACTCATGAGACCAACATCCAACTTTTTTCTCTTGAAAAGAAAAATCTAAAAAAGAATTAAAAAAAGGTGTGTCAGTCTTTTACATACACAAATCTCTAACATAATGATAGTAAGTGACAATGAATTCTGAGGTCTCTAGATAGAAACCTTTGGGGTTTAACTTGCCTAAATCTTTGGACGATATTCTTCTACATTTCTCTTCCTCACAGGTAATTTTATTTCAGTTTCAGTCTCCAAAGGACATTTTATTATGCTGCCCGTAGCATGTTTCTTAAGAACAGCTTCTAGTTTCCTAGCCAGCTGTCTCTCACCTGCTGAATCATCAGTGTTCATTAAATTAGGCAGCAGAATACACTAACTTGGCAAGTCAGATCTTCCTGCCTCCTGCACCCCCCCATGCAGTAGTCTGATCTACCGTACACACTGAGGAGGCATTGGTGCGATGTTGCATGGGTCTTCGCTTTTTAAGAATACGAGTGAGTTGCTGGAGTAGCTGGCTTCAAAACTGCAGGATTTCCTTCCGAGATCATAGAA
>NW_010254201.1:0-1165 GCF_000690775.1 Eurypyga helias
AGGGCAGCTGCAGGTGGGGAAGCCTGTGGAATGGGGGGCCAAGGATACCCCATCGCAGACCCCCTGTGTAAGCCCGACGTTACGGGGGGCTGAGGACCCCTGTGCAGCGGGGACTCCTTTACAGCAGGGGACCCCCTCCTGTGACGGGGATGGGGACACCCCGCAGCGTGGGGACCCCCGTGAAATGGGTAAGGATAACCCCTGCAACGGGGACTCCTATCACGAGGGATGGGAAGCCCCTATATAACTGGGGGTGTGTGAGCATTGTCCCGAGAACCCCTCTGTGATAGGGACCCCCTGCACCCCAGGGACCCCGTGCCATGGGAAAGGGACTGCCTGCCATGGGACCCCCGTCTACGCGAGGATGATGGGGCTACGCAGCCCTTCGGCAGCCCATGGATGCCGGGATCGAGGCCCCGTGGTCCAGGGGCTTTGGGAACACCGGGATGAGGGCTGGGGTTTCTCTTGCAGGTGGGGCATGAGCCGCTACCTCCAACCGTCGGAAGAAACGTGCTGGGAAGGAAAGTCCTGTACCTGCCTGGCTTCTTCACCTACGGTGAGCAATCGTTCCTTGCTGCCAGCGCGAGGTCCTGCCGCAAACCAGGGCTGGGGGCTGCCAGGTCAACGGAGCCGACCCCCAGCAGCCCTCCCCCGTCCCCTCGGCATCATCCCACAGCGACAAGGAGACAGAAAACGCTACAACTAGTCGCAAAGCCGGCAGATTTACCTCCTTGTTGTAGGGGACAAGGAGGGGGTGGCCCTGGCACTGCACCCCCTTCCCGTGGCATATTGTTCCAGGTTTGGACCATAGCGGAGGGGGCGGTGGGGGTTTTGGTGCTGTAGGTTTGCTGGGGGTGGGTTTTATGTGTGTTAGAGGTAGCAAAGTGCCTTTTTTGCTACCAAACAGCCCCACAGTAACTTGGTCCCCTGCCCTGCTCATTTGTGTTGGAGATGGAGCCCTGACGGGACAGAAATGCCAAGAAAAGGGAAGGAAATGTATCTAGAAGAAAAAAAAAAGTACTGTTTTTCTCGTTTTGGGGTGGAGCAGCACAGGAGGGGCAAGTGAATACTCCGTGACTGTGGGGTTGCTGTGGGGGAGTGCAGAGTCCTGAAAGTCAAATTGGGCTGATCCCAAAATCTTAGAACCACAGGCTGGTTTGGGTGG
>NW_010254202.1:0-2923 GCF_000690775.1 Eurypyga helias
CCTCCCTCGCCCCCCTGGCCACACTAACATGATTACTGAGTGTGATGTGAGTTACTAATAACGTGGAGCAGCTGTGTACGTTAGGATACACTTGCTAAAGTTTCTGATTTCTCGGTAGCGTTATTTCGGTGGCTTGTTTGCCGTGGCCTCACTGTGCGTATTTACTGGACAGGGCGTACACTGGGTCCCAAACGCCTGTCTCCAAAAGCAGAACGTAGCTGACGGTGTCCTTCCATGAGAACGAGCCAACGGGGAGAAAAGGGGTTCCCATCTGCCTCAGTGGGATGCTGCCTGGGCCCCCAGACCCTGTTCCCTGCTTCGTACCCTCCTTTCCCCCCGTTGTGGCAGGGGGGAAGTGGCGCCCGTCTGGCCCCTTCAGGGGTTGTGTTTTGTGGCTGGTGAAGCCAAATGCTGCCTTACCATTCCGGGGCTGACAGCTGGGGATGTGGGAGTTTGCTCTGGGAGTCTGGGCTTGCTGGGTGCAAAACAGTTCGGAGGAGGTGTGCTGCCTCGAGTGTGTTAAATGTTCTGCTCGTCCGGGCTGCCTAGGAGCTCTGCAGGGTATTCCGGACATGCTGGTCGTTTGCAGAAGGCCTGGGTTAGCTCGTACTTCTGACAGCTGTTGCTTAAAAATAGCCTGATGCTTATAAAATTAAAAATGCCAGGAAATAAGGGAAATTAGTGTGATACCTTGGATCGTACAGAATTTCCTCCCACTGTAGTTTGGTGTGCAGCTGCTAAAACCGAACATTTCCCAATTGTTCTGTTCTGCCCATTAAGTGCTGGAAGCCTAGTGTTATTACGTAATGGGGGTAAACTAGCTAAGCACAGATATGCTTCCTATTGCTAGGGCAGTGCGTTTAGAGCTTCATTGACACGTTCAGATGCTCTGAAGTGCTGGTTGTCCTGCTTTCTCAGTTCAGCTACCCGTCGGAATGTCCGAACGGTGATGAATTATGTCCACGCGGGAGCCAAAACATGCTTGGTTTATGGCCAGTTACTCAGCTTCCCATAACAGCCTGTAGGAAAAAGGCATTCTGAGCGTCTCGCCGCAGTCCAGAAGTTGATGCCGCAGCAGCTTGGTGCCCCAGTACGTACCTCTGCAGACCGCTGAGCAGCCTTTGCTGGGCTGGCCTGGTTTTCTTTAGCTGAACTTCTTGCTGTCATCAAGCTTGAACCTTTCTTTGAAGAGGGAAGATTAACCAGCAAGTCTTGGGCTCTCGTGTGTGTGCGAACATCAGCCTGATCGGCTGGTTATTTCTCGTAACAGCCACGAGCCCATCCGTGAGCTGGAATTGAGATTAATGCTTTTAAACTGCTATGGAGAAGCTGTTTTGACTAAAAATCAGTATTTCCAACTCTATCAGGAGCTGGATCTTTGTGTTTCCAGACAAACAGGGACAGGCCAGCTCTGGGTTTTGTGTGGGGGTAAGGTTTGAGAAAACTGGGGTAGTTTGTGTATTTTGGTTGCTTTCGGCTCCCAAGACTTAACGTGGAGGTTGGGGAGTTTATTTATCACAGAGCTGTGCTGGTGGGGAAAGAAAAACGCGCGTGGCCTGACAAATGTGTAAGGTCTTATTTTTAAAAATAAGTTGTGATTAGGGGGCACTGCTGTTAGCAAACGGATTTCTGAATAATAAGTAAGGCATAATCTAAACACAAATTGGAAAACCCCCAAAGCGAGCACTGGACCAGTGCGCGGTCCTCACTGGGTCGTTTTTGTTTAACTCTGGCTGGAAAAGTGCCTGGTTTAAAAAAATAAAGTTTGTTTTGCTGGAGCCTTAAACTCTCGGGTCTTGTCCTGAAGGGAAGTAAATGAAGGGATCAGCTGCTCCCTAATGCCAAGTATCTGCGGTGGGACCTGACCTTCATGTGTGTCATGTGCTACTTTGAGATTCATTGTTCAGCATCCAATTCCGTAGCATTCCTGGAGCTCAGGAAATCCATAAGGGCATTTCGGCGTGCCCACCTGATGAGGCGGTCTCTCCAGGTATGGAATACAGCCCAGAGGCTGTGCGTGTGGCCTCGCGCGTACCTCGGACGGCCTGGGCAGCAGCCTAGCGCCCTGCCTGCGTCCATGGCGGCCGTCGGGACGGTCTGAATGGGGGCGCAGGCTTTCTGCCGTCAGCTGTGTGCCACAGCGAAACAGCACGCCTTTGGTCTCCTTGTAGCTACGGTGTCCTCCTGCCCTTCAGCTTGGCGAGGGGACCGATCCTGCAGCGCTTGCCTTGGGGCTGTGTCGGGTTTCTGTGCTCTGTAGGTGGCACTTCGCTGTGTGGACGTTTTTCGTCCGTCCTTGCCAGTCCTGCGCCTCCAGACGCGTGCGTTGTCGTCAGCGTTGGTGTCACGGCTGGAACTTTCTCAAGTCCTGTACCTGCTGCTGTTTTGCGGGAACTCTGTTTCATGCCCTCCGCTCCCTGAGAGGAGGCCCGTTATGACACAGCCTGATCTGGAAAGGCCCCTCGGCCTCCCTGTGTGACGAGTGGAGCCGCTCCTGTGCCGCCAGAACACGCCTCAGCACCTGGGAGCAGGAGGCCAGGTAACAGTGTCCGCGGGAGTTCTCTCTCCGTTCCATGGCCGGGGTAGCTGCTGCAACATGTGCCTTGCTTCTGCCATCTCCAGTCTAGTGTTCCACTGGCGTTCTTTTCTCTTCTCGGTCTGGCGTGACAATTTTCTGCTGAAGGTGCCAGCTGACAGCACGAGTTCCCTGGCTTGTTGGATGGAACGCCGCGCAGGTCAGCTTCCCAGGCTGGAAGCGTCCCCTCGTTGGTGCCTTCTCCGTGGGCTGTCAGTTGTGCCGTGTTTGCCGGGAACGGTTTGCTGGGTCTCACAGGCTGAGGGCTTCCAGCTTGGGAATCTCCCCGGGCCTTGCACCACTGAACCGGTCTGTGTTTCGGGAAGGGAATTCTTTGCGTAGCTGCCA
>NW_010254202.1:2939-4805 GCF_000690775.1 Eurypyga helias
CGGGAGCCGCTCTGGGGTCTGGATGGAGCTGGTGACAGTCTGGCAAAGCGGCTGCACCTCTGACCTCTGCCTGTACGTCCCGTGTCGACAGGCTTTTGGTGTCTGTGGGCCGTGTTGGGGAAGCGCTGCTTTGTCAAGTACCTCTCGGGCCCTTCCGCCATCCAGCTGCCCAAAGCAGCACGGGGATAGGGCTGCCCTTGAAGCCGCGCAGCCCTTGCTCGTGTGCCTTGGTGAATTCAGCTGTCTGGACGGGTATGGACTTGGAAAACTAGATGCAGCTCAGAGTTCCGGTGATCTTAAATACCGTAAGCGCGGGAGCGACGGGGCTACAGGTACTGCATATTGAGTCTTCCTGAGGCATTTTTCTCAGATGAACGCATGGTGTTGCTTTGCAGTTGGAGCTTGTGAATTACCAAGTGCAGATTTCCAAGTTCTAGATCCCTAAAATACAGGGTGGTGGTAAAGAAGCAGCCTCATGGCCTACGGTAGAATGGTTGGCAGTCTCATTTTGACCCCCAGCAGAATTTCCCCTGAGTGGTGCTCCAAGTATTACCCATGTGTAACCCCTTTTTTCAGATGAAGATGCATCGAGTTCCAGCAGCGTAAGAATTCAGCTCTCACAAAGGAGTGTGCAGGGGTGGGACGGGACAGCGGCACGGACGGCGGGGTGGCCTGGTGTGGTGGCCTCAGGAAGAGCCACTCGGGACAGTGGTGCTGTGTAAATGCGTGAGGTCACGACGGGAGTCCACAGTTAAACCTCCTGCGCTTCACGTGGCCTGTTCTGCCTCCGTATCCCCCTGTGTGTCTCAGGCAAATCTGTAATTCAAATATGCAAGAACTAGCATGTTTGTAATGATGTCTGGGAACCTTTTTGGCTTCATCCAAGCTGCTGCAGTGTGTGGTGCTCCGTTCGGATGGCACTGGCGAGGGGCACCGGCTGCTGGTTGGGCTTCGCGGCCGCTCCCTCGTGCGTGCGTTCACTGAGTTAGCAGCGGGCGCTCGCGTGTTCCGCGTTGGTGCGTGTGCAGTGCGGTTTCAGCAGTGCGTAGGGTGGGGGCTGCCTATTTTGCATGTTTGGTAATTAATAGCTTTAAACCCAGAGGTGCCTGCGGAACGTTTGCTGCGTCGCACCGGAGTTGTGTGTGTGGTGTGGGCTGGCGTTTGCTTGTTTGTTTGTTTTCAGGACTCGGCCTCAGCCAAATTTAGATCAGCAGGAGAGAAGCTGGAACTCGTTAGAGCCCAGGAAACGCCCCAGAAGCGAGTTTTTGATGTGTGCTGGTGCGCGGATGTGAGCTCCGCAGCGGTAAGGCGCTCCCTTGGGTTGGGAGCAGTTTCGCATCGGGAAGTGGTGCGTTAGCCCAGGTGGCACTTCCCTGCCGTGCGCTTGGTGTCGTGGGGTGTCAGTACCACGTGTCTGCGAGTTGTCAAAAGCTGGCGGCTGTCAGTCAAAGCTGTTGCGCTTAAAACAGCTGAAAGAGGCAGAGTCCACACGGAAGGGCCTCAGCGTTACCGGGAGGATACGGGCGCTGGTGGAGCCTGAAGGCTGTGCTGCTCTCCTTGGTCGTCTGCGGTGGGAGGGCTCCGCTCCGCTCCTGGCACACGGCCTTTCCCGAGCCGTGTTTTTACAGTTTGGGGTTGGAACAATAGACAAGCAGTAAATAGAAGCAAACTATGAGCTTTGCTTTTTGGAACTTGGATGAGATGGAAGTTGCTGGAGTTTAATGTGTGGGTTGGTTTTGGTTCGGGCGTCGCTTTCTGGCGTTTGGGCCTTGTGTTGTGCTTTGGTTTGGTTTTGAACAGGAATGACAGAACAGAATGTGCTCAGAGTGGATTTTGGAGGGAGACTGCTTTGGTGGCTGACACCAG
>NW_010254202.1:4827-12829 GCF_000690775.1 Eurypyga helias
AGGGTCTGGTTTACCTCGGGGTGGACTCCCCGGGGTCACAAAGGGTGTTTGTGGTAGCCAGGACCGAGTTCCGGGTGTTTCCACCATACTTGTCAGAAAGCGGAAGTTTGGGGAAAAGAGGGAGGGAGGGAGAGCGCTGCCGCGAAGTGCAGACCTGGCCTTGCTGTGACAAAGGGCAACGCTCAGCACGTCCAGCTGCTGACAGAGAAAGCCGAGTGCGCGCAGGGGTTTCTGTGCAGAGTTCGGGAGACGGTGCAACGATCTGGGGAACTCTCGTCCTCATGGGAGTGTGGCTTGGCAGAGGTGGGATGGAGTGTGGGGACGATGTTCCCTCCCAGCAGGATGTGCCGAACCGATGTGCAGTTCAGAGGTGATGGACATACAACGCGGGGAGCGCAGGGCTGCTGTGCACAGGGCTTTGTTTATTCTGTCGAAGCCCGTGTTTGTGCCAGGTGCGTTTTCTGTAAGTTTGCAGCAATTCAGTCAACGAGTGACAGGATATGAAGTTTGCACTCACTCACACGAACTAGGGCTATTTTAAAAGTTTTGGGGATAAACCCCATCTAATTAATGGTGTGTTTTTATTTTTTTCCCCTGATCCAAAATTCTGCATTTTGCCTTAAAAAGGCTGTGGGGAGGTGGCAGCGGGGACGCGCGGTTACTTTGTTCTGCCGGAGCTCGCAGCTCTGCAGAGGCTGCCGCAGGGGCTGTACAGGGAGGGCTGCGGGGGGCTGGCTTCGTTCCCCTCTGCTCGGGGGGCTCTGCCCCGGCTCACACACGCTCCGCAGCCCACCGGAGCCCAGCCTGGGTCACGGGAGATGGGAGGGTGGTTCTTTGCAGTTTCCTGTTGGCAGGATGGGGTGAAGGGAGCTCTCCTCTCCAGAAAGCAGTGAACCCGGCTCGTTGGGCTTGGGTGGGATTTGCGAGTGCCCCACCAACAGCTTACAGCAAGGCAGCATCTACTTCTTGGCAGACTTGTAAAGATTTGCTTAGACCTAAGATTTTAATGAATCATTAGTTTTTTGAAGGGTGCAAGTTTCTATTCCACTACTAATTAAATTCTGGTTGTGAGGATTAAAAAAATACTATTATTGGTTTTGGACGCTTGCCTGCGGAGGGGATGCTTTCGGGCTCTGAATTAGAGGCTTTCAGCGGTGTTTGGCTGTTTAATTGCTTAGGACAACTGCAAAATTTAACTAAATAGGGGCTTGCCAGGTATTCCAGATTTTGGTAGGAACGTGTAAGATCTTGCCTACACCAGGGAGTTACCGTGGGACGAGGCAGGCTGCGGATGGGGAGCTCTTCCCTTGTACAGACAAGCCTTTACCTCTTCAAGAGCACACTCCGGGGTGTTCCACATCAGCCCTTGTCCCAAGTTTGAGCTCTTCTGGCTGACGGAACAATAAACACGTACCGAGTTCATGTGGGCCGTCGCACGGGTTTCAGTGGGTTGCTTGGGTAGAGTGCATGCGGGGTGGGGGCAGAACTGCAGGCTGGCTTGGGCGCCCGCGGTGCGCGATGCTGCCCCAGATGGGCCGACCGCAGGGTCTGTTGGTGCTGCTGCGCTGTACGTTGCAATGGAAAGTGCTTGGAGGATGTGGCTGTGAAGTGTTTCCTTGTAGCCTGCACTAGAGAAGAACGCCCGAGCCGTGGCCACAGTGAAGCGGCTAGACCCACACCAGAGACGGAGGGAGGCAGCAGCACCCCAGGGCTCGGGATGGGAAGTGGAGAGGGCAGTAGTTCTGCTTTGCTGCATTCCTCCGGGCAAGGTTTCGGGAGGTAGTTGAGCCAATCTAACAGTTTGTTGTGATTCCAAGGAGTGGTTTTCCTTCCTCCTGTACCTGCCCTGAGGTCCTGCTCCTTCCTGTGCTGCCTGTTGTCACCTGGCTGCGATGCCGCTCGGCAAACCCACGGACACTGGCGGGGTGCAGCAGGAGCGCACGGCTCCCCTTTGGCCATCTTGGGGAGACTCGCCCGTTGTGACCTGAGCAGACTGGATTTTGCTGCTCTTCAGTAGGCTGGGAATGAGACCACTGCTCTCCCTGCAGGCTGTCGGGGCGGGAATGTGTCTTGGGATGCTCTGAGGGAGAAGAGGCAGTCCGTATAGGTCCGTTGTGATTCCTGTACCTCTAGGTTATGCAGTTTGAATGGCTGGTCTCAGGCAGCCTCTGGGATGTTACTGTTGGATCCCAAGTTCCCTGATTTATTTTATCCGCTTTAGATTACTGGTTTATACCCTTCTGCATGTGTGTAGTTGTGCTGACATGTCCTGGATGACAGTGATGGTCCTGGTACGTTTGAGCCTTGTGTTCCTACCGATTTCTGCATTTTAGTGTCACTTGGGAGTTATGTCTTGCTTTTTTTTGCCCCAGATGTGCTTGTTAACAGCTCCAATCAGGAAGTTGCATGCTCTGAAGGAAGCAGCTCTCTCTGCATTGCAGTTTTAATCCAGGTGTCCCAGATTTCCTTGTGTGACTGCTGGAGCAGGGGTCTGGACCAGATGACCTCCAGAGGTGCCTTCCAACCTCAGCTCTTCTGTTCCTCCAGCCCTGCTGTGCCTCCTCAAGCCAAAGAAGTCTTCATGAGTGTGGTTACTTTTGTCACCCTGGACGTGTCAGGCTGTTGCACACACACTGCTCTACCTCTAGGAACTGAGGCTGGAAGATAGATGTCCTAATGAAGAAAATACCAATGTCAGTTTGAAACCCGAGGAATCTATTTTAGAAGTCGCATTAAGATCTCCAAAGATGCTTATTTAATAATAGATCTGATCATCCCTCTTCTTCAGCCTGTGAGGCAGGAAGTATATAACGTGTCCTTCATATACCGAGCTTGGATGGAGCCCTGCATTCGATTTCTGGCCAAAGTGAGTGGCTGTGGTTCCAGCCATTTCCGGGATCAGGCATTTTATGATTAGGGATTACAGAAAACATCCCACTGTGATGGGGATGGTATTGCTTCAGTAATGCCCTTGATGGCTTTGCTGCTGTGGTGTCCTTAATGTACCAGGAAGAGAACCCAGGAGTAGACCTGGCTTTGCTCTCAGCGTAGGAGTGGAAGGCAAACAGCGGGCACCTGGGAGAAATGATGATGTAGCAGCATGGGGAAGGAGCTGTACTGCTGCCTCCTCCGCCTGTGGAGTCACGGCAGTGTTGTTTTCAGAGTTCAGATTCCCCAGCAGGGTGACTGTCGGCTATCTCAACAATTTTTCCTCTTGTGGGAGGTCTTAGTGCCTGTAGCCATCTGCCCTGCTGAGGTACCGGCAGCCAGAGACAGGGCTGCGGGTCCCAGAGGAGAACTGCGGGGCGATGACTTCTGGCAGGCCACGTGCAGCGCGAGTATGCGTCAGCACTCTGCGCTCCGGCCGCCCCTTTCCTGTTGATGCATAGAGTAATTCCGTGAGGAATTCATGCAGACTGTGAGCCTGCTTCTCAGTGGGCGAAGGAGATCATGGAAGAAGCCTTCGCTTCCAGACCCTACGCGCATATTCTCACGTTACGTCCTCCCACCTTTGCCTTTGGTTATCTGCACCCACTGATGACAGACAGCAGGCTGCACTAGGGCCTGCTTTGGCTTGGGGTCAGCTGATTGCGTTGAGCGTTGGGAGGGAGTTTCCTCTCCTCTGCGGAAAGGTTCGTCAGGTAGGCTGTTAGTCTTGGGAGCGCAGTGATTTTCTCAGGTACGGAGCGGTACCGCTGTCACCAGCTACAGGCGAGGCAGCAGGTGCCGCTGCTGGGGCGCAGAAACATCCCCTTTCCAAAAATGTGACTGAGGACAGACCTGCTGCGGGTGTATATGTAGTCTGGGGGTAAAATCCTGTCTTTCTGAGGTATTGCAAAGGTTCCTCAACTCTGGAGCTGCCTACTGGTTTTCTTCCTTTGTTCCTGTTTTGGTTTGTTATGTTTAGCTCTGTAGACAAAGGAAACAAGCGTGCAAATGAAGGTGTTTGTTGGACCACATGCGATTTTAGTTGTGTCCAGGAAAGACCCGTGGTGTTAGATCACTCGGAAGTCACGGTTTTTGGATGTTGCTTGGAGTCCTGTTTTCAGGGCTGCCTTAGCTTGCCAACATCCACTGAAATTCTCAGGGTGTTACTCCTTTTGGTCAGGTCTGATTTTGGAAAGGGTAGACTGTGATTCTTCTCTCTCTCTCTCTGAGGCTGCTAAGAGCTTGGCCGGTGCTCTTTGGACTGAAGAGGAACAGAAGACCCTTTGCAGGGTCTGAGTTACAAATGCACGTCTTAAATCTGACGACAAGGCCCCATGCAGGCATGTAGCTGTGTGGGTTGATGTAGCGTTTCAGTACCTAGGGTTTCTCCTCTGCAGCAATTGGCAAGTTGGAAGTCTTAAGCAAGTTACAGGTGAAACTTCATAACTGTCCCTCTGCTATGGTTTAGCCTGATGTTTCCTTCCAGTGAGGTATGTAAGTCCTTGTACGTGGGATCACTTCCTTCCCTTGGTGTTTTAAGGTGCTGGAAATAAGCAGTAATTTATTTGTGTGTCTGTGAGCTGTAGCCTGAAAGCCACAGTGAAGAGGCAGGTGGTTCGTTTGCTAAGCTCACGGATTTTAGTGATATTACTAAGTGTGGTAAGGCTAAGCCACTAGTATTCACCCTCACTGGGTGGACCTTCTATCTGCTCCGGAGTGACATATGAGGGAAATGTAGCCCTTGGCTGCTCACCCATCATGGGACTGGAGAACTTGCCCGTCCTTCGAAAAGGTGTGACTTAACCAAAACTGAGTTTGGTTAAGCCAGTTCTGTCCTGGCTTATGGTAGCAGTCAAACCTCTGTCTGCTGATGAGGCAGCACTGACCGCCTTAAAAGAATGTCCCGTACCAAAAGTTGATGATTCAACTGTCACGCTGTCGTTTCGCTGCCTGCTAAATGAAATTTGGTCTTTCTGCTATGGAGGGGAGCATCTAGATTGCACTTGCAGCTGGGGGAGGCAGCCGTGTGAGTTGCAGAGCGTGCTGATCCAATCTGCCCGGGGGTTTCTGAACCGGCCGGTAAGAGTACGGTGCCATGCAGGCACGAGCTGTCACTGGGCTCAGAGTTTTCCCGTGGTGGTGAGAATCGTCGCTCCTGGTGCTGTTGGGGAAGCCGTGCCCAGAATTGTTAGGGATTTGATGTGTGGCCAGTCAGTTCGGTACTGGTGTATGGAGTCTGTAGCCCGCCCTGTAGTAGCAGAGCATGTGCAAGGTGGGTATTGCTTGTGGTTGTTGCTTGTCTTGTAGCAAATAGTTTTTGTGTTAATCTGGATTGATTTCTCCTGCTTCTTGCCCCACTTCCTCGGCTGGTGATTCCTTCATAGCATGTGTAATTTACAGGAGCAGCCGCAGCTCGCTTCAACACCGGCGGTGGGGCTGACCCACACAGCCTGCCTGCTCAGCCTCTTCTAGGAGGGGGCAACCCACAGCTCTTCCGGTGGGTATGCTGGAAGCTGCACAGCACCCGAGTAATCCGGAGATCCGGTCTGTTAAAACACTGGGGGCAGTTAATGTAGGTGTCGATGTGCTCTCTGTCTCCGGTTTGGCTAGATGAATCCTGCCTTCGGTTTTGTGGGCCTGGGGTCGCAGCAGTACGGCGGGGGCCGGTTTCAGCAGATGTGGAGTGGCGGGCTGAAGGAACGTGGTTTTGCCCACGGCTGTTTGAGTGCAGCCCGTGTAACGTAACGCACACGTGCTCCGCGGTGGGTTTACTTTCGGCTGTCTGGAGCGAATGGTTGTGTTGATTTACAAACAGCTTGCTGATGTTCCTCTGGAAATTGGGGCTGTGTTTAGGACCCCTGAGAAACTGGGGACGCATTTGATCTGCTCCTGATTCCCATGCTTCCTGGGGGGGTCGGCACGGTGCTAGCCTAGCGTACAACTGTCCCATAAAGCAAGACTTGATTACTGTGCGTTCTGGTTAGCGTGATTTTTGTCATCCTCCCGTTTTCCCTATGCGAGCAGAGCTGAAGTGGCTGTTTCTAACCTGGTTTTCATCTGACTTAGTCTCTGGATATGCTGCTGACGGAACGCGTGCAGGGTGTTGCTTCTGACACCTTGGGAGGGATGAGTTTTCCTGCTCATTGTTTTGACCCTTTCTCACTCGTTTTTAAAGCAGAGGATTTGTCACTCTTCTGTGCTTAACGTTGTAGGATGGGAGAGCTGGGATGGCACGGCTGCTGTCACAAAGGCAAGGGAAAGCCTGCCTGTGGTTCTGTGTGCTTTGCTCACTCCTGCCTCCGTGCAGACTGACCTCCCGAGTTCCTAGGGATTGCTGGCTGGGATGCTCGTAACCGTGCTTCCTCTGGTGGTTTTTAGGCCTGTGACAGATTGCCCCTCCAGAGAGTGACCTTCTCCTTAGTGGAGGGCCAGCGTGTTGTTTTAACCCTTTTTATTGAGGCCGGAGACAAGCAGCAGGCAGCCTTCCTCTTGCCCACCTTCCGTGCTCTGCTCTCAGCACACACCCGCCTTCCTTCGGACCCCCGGCAAGAATGTGCCGGCACAACCTGTGGACACCAATCCCTGTCTTGCAGAGCTGGAAGAGGGGCAAGGTAATTAATTGAATTTAGAAGTGAAAGGTAGTGGGATTGTAGAGGGTGATTTACTTCTGTGGTAGCTAAAGAAAGGGAGAAAAGAGCCCTGCTGGGAGTGGAGTTAGCTAACCGAGATGGGCCCGGGAGAGCACAGGCCAAGACCCTTTGAGGAATGTGGCAGTGCCTTGTAAATGCGGAGAGCTGGAGCGGTGAGGTTCAGAGAGAGGCCTGAACTGCAAGGGTAAACCTGACAGATCCACTAGGGATGAGAAGCAGGGATTGATGTTTTCTTGGGGTCAGTTTGGTTGGTTTTGTTTTGTTTTGGGTTTTTTTGTAAGTCAGCTGAAAAAGAGGACATGCTGTAGAGAATGGTAGAAGGCTGTGTCTTGGCATTTTCTCTGGAGGGATTCAGCAGAATGGGAAGAGAAAGGGAGAAATAAATTTGTCTACACTTCGTCTGTGGTTGGAATTTTGTCATATGAGAAACAGCTGCGAATCTTTAAGGCTCTCTGGTTCCTCTGTTGGCAACCGCTGCTCTCTTCCCCCAGTGCAGGCAGGCACGCGGCTCCACGGATGGCTCTTCATCCGCAGCGTTGCGGATCACTCCGGTCCCTTTGAGGTGCTTATGGCCTTTGACGCTAACGTTTCTCACTTGAGTCCTCTTCCGTGGAAGGCCAGATTCTTCAGGGCAGCACCAAGTCACCTACAGCACTGGTGAACTGTCATTCCTGCAGTATCTGGCACCTGACGGAGGGTTTGGGGCAGCATCGAGGGAAGAGGCCATCTTTCCCCTCTGCTGGCAGTCCGTGGAGCACGGGCCGCAGCAGTCAGCAGCCGGGCTGAAGAGTAGCACAGCAGGAAGGCGGGTGAGTGCAGGCGAGGCCAGGCCTGCATCCTCGGGCCCGCGGGACAGGCGAGGCCAGGCTCATCTCCTTTGAAATCTGGGAAGTCAGATCTAGAACCAGACTGGTGGGAAAAAAGCTACTGCAAAAGCGCATTCTGATAGCTAGCGTGATAATGGGGGTTGGCCATGCTTCCTCATCTTTCACCTCTTTCACCCTGTTGGAACAGAGCTTCGGAGCGCAATCCCACACTTCAGAAGTGAGCGGCACATTGGAAACCTGGATGTTCTTTTGCAGTCCCTCCTAAACTGATGCACAGCTTTCAGGGTGTCAGACGAGAGTGGGGGTGTGGCGTGTCTCCTAGGTAAGAATAATAATCGTTAGGTTATTGGGCAACAAATGAAACAAATGCAATCCAGCTTGTCAGTTTTGTATCCATATTAACTGTTCTGCATCAGAAATACCTACAAAAGGTAAAGACCATAATTGTTTTGAGTATTGTAGAAAAATGCTTCAGTAACAGCTGTTTGCTTGGCTGGGTTTGTTTAGAACGATGCTTAGATGGGGCTAATGTAGCCCACTGCACACATCATATATCCCACTGACTTCTCTGTTGTATCCCAAGCACAAGGACAGGCT
>NW_010254203.1:0-254 GCF_000690775.1 Eurypyga helias
GCTCCGACCACGCCGCTCCCTCGGCAGCCCCTGGCACGCGGAGCTGCCGGCTGAGGACGCCCCGCTGCCTTGGGCATGACGCCCTCCCAGAGCCAGCTCCGTGGGCTGAGGAACCTCCCCGAGCCGTGAATCAGAGCCGTCGGCTCCCACCAGCCAAGGCTCTCACCCATGGCTATATATAGTGCTGAGAGCCAGCCTGACTTCACACCGCCAGCAGCCTCATCGCTCGGGCCAGCGCTGGGCCCGAGTGGCTA
>NW_010254203.1:286-630 GCF_000690775.1 Eurypyga helias
AGGGCTCGCACGGGCTGGCCCCGCTCGGCCCGTGGGCAGGGGAATTACCTTGGCAGCGTTAACCAGCCTCCAGGCATTGAGCAGGCCGAAGCCGTGCTGGTGGCTGTGGCTGAAGCCGGCCTGGTTCGTGTCCCACTTGGCGTGACGGTCCTCGTACTGAAAAGAGACGTGGGGCACTCGTTACCTGGGGGGACGGTGCCTGTCCTGCAAACCCCAAGGAAGGGGGAGGGAGGCTCCGGAGCATCCCGCCACAGCCGGGAAGCAAACCCACATGGCCTTATTAAAAACAAACAGGTTGACCTTTGTTTGAAACAAGTCCCAGGACACACAGGCGTCCCGGCTCC
>NW_010254203.1:741-2542 GCF_000690775.1 Eurypyga helias
GCAGGAGCCGTGGGGAAGAGGAATCGTGTCCTCTACATTCTGGGCCAGGACAGATCTGGGTCCCATCACCGAGGGGGTGGTAGTGCTGCGGCCACGCTGGCTCGCAGTTGCCCCGTGCCAGCGTCAGCTGGACACTGACTCCTGCTCCCCAGGGGATGCAGAAGCAACCCTGTCCCCAGGCCCAATCAGGCAGCTCCACGCTGTTCCCACTCCCACTCTGAGGGATGGCGAGGCCCTGGAAGACCTGCACACTGGCAGATGGAGCCATTCCTGCAGCACATACCCCATCTGTTATCATGACAGGGGAAAAACGCCTCAGCCACATTCCTGGAAGGAACAAGGGGCGAGGGGAAAACTGCAGGACCTTTGCTGGGAGCCAGACAACCCAGAGATTTATGGAGGGGCGGGCAGAGATAAACAGGGATGTGCACAGCGGGACCTTGGCCCTCCTGCCGCAGCACTGAAGGGAGGAAGGGAGGAAGGGAGGGAGGGCTGCTCACCTTGGTGGCCGTGAAGACAATGATGTGCTGCACATCTCGCCAGGTGAGACACGGCCGCACCTGCAGCATCAGCGCGATCATCCCGGCGGCGAGCGGGGCGGCTGCCGACGTCCCGGTGTGACCCTCCGTGCAGCCCGTGCCCTTCTGCAGGTCCCAGTCCGTTGTCACCTGTCGAGGAAGAGGAGAGAGGCCTCGCATCAGGCTGCTGCCTGCCGTGCTGGGGTGCTGGGACAGCCCCCACGCCCTGCCCTCGCCACAATGGCCGGGGGCAGCCCCGGGGACCACAGGAATGCAGCACCTTCGCAGCCCTTCGAGGCATTGGCCAAAAAGCCTGGAAACATTCCCCATAGAGTTCCTGGCTGGGACACAGTATCCCACAAAAAGCGGGACAAGGTGGGGGGGACACCACGCAGCTCCCAGCTGGGAGGTACAGCCCCAAAGCGAGGCGCTGGGAAGTGCAAAGCTCCAGCCTGGAACGGGACGGGTCTGGCACACTCTGCACCTGGGCTACATGTGGCATCTCCTCCTGGCTGCCCCATGGAATATCTGGGGCCTGGGAGCCAGCAACATTCACCCCACGCTGCGCCGGGGCAGCTGAGGGTCCACGGTCCCCGTGGGACAGGAACGGGGGCTGGTGAGCCTGCCAGCCCCTCCCCGGCACACCAGCACCAAGGGAGGAACGCGGCAGGTCAGACCCGGGGCTGGTGAGAACAGGCCCGGCTGCTTGGCGCGGGCAGAAGGACATTTTGTTGACAAGAAGTCATTTTTTGGCAAAAGAAGGAAAAGCTGATAAAAACATTCAGAAAAATCCAGCTGGGAGAGGCACGCTTGCCAAAGCCGAGGGGGAGTGGGGGCCAAGGAGTTTAGAGTCCAGCCCTCTGCGCTGGTCCACGCTCCCACGTCCCTTCGGAGCGAGAGGGACCGTCTGGGCAGGAAGTCCCCTCTGGGAGCAGGATTTACATCGGACCCAGGTGAAAAGCTGGTCCGCTCCCCGCCTCGCAGGGCAGAGCTCCATCCCTTCTCCGCACCGGGATGTTCCTATGGCGCTGGATAGCGGAGCCGGGGGAAGCTGCCCGCCTGGCGCGGTACTCACGATGCTCCTCATCATCTTGTCCCCGCCGCTGAAGGTCACCGCCAACATGGAGGCACACTCCTCGGCGTAGAATGGCATGGAGCCCGTCTCGTCCACCGCGCCTGGCCGGGAGGAAAAGGGTGTGCGCCCTCCCGCGAGGCTGGGCTTCTTCCGCGGGCGGGGAGCTGGGCAGGGAAACCAGACCCGAGCCCGTCCACGGCCAGGCAGG
>NW_010254204.1:0-546 GCF_000690775.1 Eurypyga helias
GAGGGGCTTTGCCGTGAGGTCACAGCAGGTTCTGACCTCACTTCCTGTCCGGGAGGAGCATGGGTGTGACGTCATGGGGCTCTGTGACCTCACTTCCTGTGGGGGAGGGGCTTTCTGACCCCACTTCCGGTGTGGGAGGGGCTTAGTCGTGACGTCATTGCCCCGGATGACCTCACTTCCGGTGTGGGAGGGGCTTTCTTCCTTCATTTCCTGCGTGGGAGGGGCTTAATTGTGACGTCATCACCCCATGTGACCTCACATCCTGTCTGGGCGGGGCTCTCTGACCTCATTTCCTGTGTGGGTGGGGCTTGGGTGTGACATCATCACCCCCGGATGACCTTACTTCCTGTCTGGGAGGAGTGTGAGTGTGACGTCACAGGGCTCTGTGACCTCACTTCTTGTGTGGGAGGAGCTTAGTTGTGACGTCATCACCCCATGTGACCTCACATCCTGTCTGGGCGGGGCTCTCTGACCTCATTTCCTGTGTGGGTGGGGCTTGGGTGTGACATCATCACCCCCGGGTGACCTCACTTCCTGTCTGGGAGG
>NW_010254205.1:0-3366 GCF_000690775.1 Eurypyga helias
GCTCCCCAGCAGAGAGGGGAAAAACGTAAATGTGGATTTAATGGGTTTACATCTTAGAGATGTGGTTGAGCACACAAGGTAGAGCCTTAGGGCTTGCTTTTCTGTTTTCCCTTTTGTTTTTTTATTTCCCCTGTATCCAGTAAGGGCTGACTACCCGGCTCTGCCAGCACTCCGCCTCACTTGGCCGGGAGCTAAAGCTTATTTCACCTCTCTTGCCCCTGCAGGCCATGTTGGCTTCTTCCCTAGGCACCTCAAAGCCCCCTAATGTGCTTTTACTTCATTGTTTTTGGAACTTTCCCCAGGATCTGTTCCCTTCACGTGTTGCCGGGAGCACTCTGAGACGGCTGCGGCATCCTCAGCTGGGAGCACCGAGTCCTGCCCTGTGTAGGGGCTGCCAGGGACCAGAGCGCACGGTGACGGGCACCGCATCAGCAAGCTCGCTCACCCGGGCCGTGGTCACCAAGCAGAGACTGAGTCCCAAAGGAGCGTGAGGGGGGCCTGTGTCTCTTCCTGGTCTTAATGCCCACGTGGGCAAGTCTGTCTTTAGACAAGGGAAGGTTCCAGGTTGTATCCAGTTTGGTGTCTGGGTTTTCGCCAGCTCCTGTGCCTGCTGAGCCTGCTGAGCCGCCGGCAGCCGTGGCCTGGCAGACAAGCTGATCTCTGCTTGGTGGCTTGCCATCCCGACTGCCGGCCCTTCATTGGGCTGGGGTGGGAAAGGTGGATGCCACATCCAGCCCCTCTGCATGGAGATGGGGGGAATAGCCCAGCACCTTCCCAGCGCTGACCGGCCACCGAAGGCAACCAGGATCCCTGCAGGTGTCCCAGAACAGAACTGTTCAGCTCTTCCCTGCCCAGCCTGCCCTGGAAGGATCCCTGTACCCGGAGGGTTGATGCTGTCCCTGTTCCACACCCATCTTTTCAACAGAAACAGGTTGTTTAATTTTTTTCCTGGAGTTCCCGCTGGCTATTGGCCATAAACCCTGACCCTCGTGTAAAAAGGTGAGCCCCTGGTGAACTACTGCTGCCCTTGACTCACCTCAGCCCTCTGTGCTGCTATTTTCTGAGGGGTAAAAAGCAGGATGAAGGCTCTTCATTGGCACAGTGGTAGCACTGGGCACAGACAGGGCTTTTCCTATCAGACTGGCACAAACTGCAGTGCTGGAGAGCTGCTGTCCCTCGACAGGCCATTCCTTGTCCTCCCCCCTTCTCTCCTTTATCCTGATCCTGTTTTCCCACTCCTCCCTGCTGCTCCTCTGCTCCGAGTCCTTCGTGCTCCCTAGAGCAGGCCAGCAAAGGTGTCTCCGCAGGGGTCTTCCCACCTCTTTATGCCACATTCCTAGGAATAGGAGCCTAAAAGGGCATTGAGTGTGGAATTACGTGGGTAAGACAGCAGCCCAGGCTCGACCTGGAGTCAAGCTGCGGAGGTTAAGTGCAAAGCCTGCCCTTCTGCTCTCTGTCAGACACAGGGCAGAGGAGTGGGAGCTGGACGGCGAAGGTGAGCAGAGGAGGGAGTTTTGGGGTTGACGCAAGCTTTGTGCACTAACTCCGACTCCTAACTCCTTCCAGCTCCTCAGTTTGGGAAGGAGCTCCCGGCTGAGGCAATTAAACCAGCCTGCTCTGGCCCCCACATCCCCCCCCGGCTGCTCCTGTGGGTCAGTTACAGGCCATTAGAATTTTGTCAAGGTAGCTGCAGTCTATGGAAAAAAAGCCCTTTTCCTCTCAATTCCTCAGCTTTCAGCCACTAGTGACGCCATAAATTCCCTACTTCTCTGGTCACTGTAAAGTCTTTCAGGGTGGTCAGGACCTGAATTCTTCACGCAAAAGAACAAGCAGGGGAAAAGGAAACTTTGCTAGCAAGGACCTTCCCTGCCTCGGGGATCTGTCGTGAGGAATCGTCGAGGCTCCAAGCGCGTGCTCTTGCTTTGCAGTTCCTCAGCTCAAGCCTCGCGGGTCATGCCTGTCTTGCTCTCCTCTCGCAGTAAATACCCTCCTCCCAGCCTGTGCTCCAGCAGGTCCATCTGGCTCCCCTGATCCGCAGGCTCGTGGAGAACTTTAGCTTTGGAGCAGGCAGGAGAGACAGAGCTTGTCCAGCATCATACGGCTACGGAGGTGGCACAGGGTCCTGCTGAGCAAAGCGCCCGGCGGTTTCACCCCCCGCCCTGAGCTGTACAGCACTGACCCCCCACCAGACAGACCTCAGAGCTGTGCTGAGGGGTCGCGGGAGGTCGCTGGGAAATGGGCAGCAAGGTGTCATGGCTGCAGGAGGAGGCGCCTGCTAGTGGGATTGCTCCACCCCTGAGCAGGACATGGATGGGTTGCTCTGCAGGGAGCCGTGCTGAGCACCTTCCCTAACCCCACACCAAGCACGAGTCTTGTGAGCGGAGTCTGAAGGATGGCGGTAGGAAGGTTGGCCCAGGGTGCAGTGCTCTTGGTCCTCTCCCAGCACAGGCAGCTGCAGGGAGAAAGACACCCAGGGCAGAGCTCAGTGCCAGCAGACCCAGGCAGGGACAGCCACAGGGGTGACAACCCCGAGAGTCTGGATCTCTTTAAGGCAAATAAAAGAAAACAAAAAAGGAAAATAAAAAGGTGGGAGCCTTTATCTGCCTTGTGGCTTCAGAGTCTTCCCGTACTTGAAGTTTAGTTGTCCAGCTACGGGCGGGACTTGCTGTTTCTCTTTAGAAGGGTCTCAGAATTACGTGACTCCAGAAGCATGGAGATTTGAGGATGAACTCAAATGTCATGAACTTTGGAGCTGAGAGGGCTTCTCTTGGACAGAAAACCTTCCCACCTGAGCAGTCCTCCCAGGAGACAGTCTGACTTGGGAACTGGCAACTGGGCTGAGAGGCTTCGAGTGTTGGGAGAGGATCAAAAAGCTCCCCTGGCAGTAAATCTTTCACCTGCCATGTTACTCACTGGGGCTTGTGGCCATTCCTCCGAGGTCGGCCCTGGGTCAGGATTTCTCCTGTCTCTTTAGCCCCCAAACCTGGAGATTTTTGTCTTATCTTTGACGCCATCTTGACACTGAAAACAAATTATGGCCCAATTACCCTTACCTCATGAGAGGGTCTGGGGCTACCTTAAACGGCCAGAACTATCAGGCGCTCCCTTAAGAGTGAGTAATCAGCGTGGGGTGCAGGGTGGGGAGGGAGCAAGGGCTGGGGGGGACCCCTGGCATGGGGCTGCCCCTGTTCCCCTGCTTGGCATGGCAGGAGGGGACATCCCGCCCAGCCCCATCCCGTCCTGCTCGCTCTGACCGTGCTGCACCCCTGGGCTCCGCAGAGGCTGGGGCAGGGCCCCCACTGCTCCCTGCCAGCGGTGTGGGGGTGTCCCCTGCCCCAGGCCTCCCCCAGCCCAGTGTCACCGGCT
>NW_010254206.1:0-1301 GCF_000690775.1 Eurypyga helias
CTGTGATTCTGTGATTCTAAGGACATCCCCCCCAGCCTCGCTGGTGCTCCCAGCACACAGGGAGGAACATGGAGTGTCCCCAGACATGGGGTGGCCCACCCTTCTGTCCCTCCATCCTTGCGGTGGCAGAGCCCACGGCACAAAGCGTCCCCCTCCCCGCCCAGGCGGAGGGGACGTGTCGCAGGAGGGATGCTTGGGGGGGGTCTGTGACCCCAAAAACACCGGGCTATGTGCGCTGCCGGCCGGGGGGCCCTGGAACTGTGTCCCCCCGGGGAGGCCAGCACACACCCACCACCCCCGCCTGACCTGGCCACAACGTGGGGCTTGCATTGCCTTCCCGCCGGGAGCATCCCTGCCGAGACGCTGGTGGGAAGTAGCCACCCGTGCCTGAGGAGCAAGGGGATGGGGCCCACTTTGTGTGGGACCCTCGCTGAGCAAGTCCTAGGGCATGCTGGCAAGCACAGATCCCCTGTTCCAGATCCCTGTTGTCCCTCTGATGGGGATAATGGCAATCATCACCTGGAGACGTCAAGTCCCACTGGGAGCTGTAACGAAAAATCACGCTGCCAGGAGTCAGTGTTCACAAAGGGGCAGAGGAGTCCTGTAAAAAAAATAATATATAACTGTATTCGAATAAAGGGAGAGTCCACAGGACATATTCCTGTGGGGTCTGTCAACCTACAGAGGGACGCAGCCCTCTTCTATCCTACTTTTCCCAGCCACAAGAGACCCTCCTCATTTCCCCATTGGCTGAGGGACTCTGAGTGTACCATCCTGATCTGCCTGAGAATTTCAAGACAAAAATGTTCTTTAGATTTCCAGATATTCAGGTAGTTAATACATTTAACATATTTGGGGCATAGGATGTTCAAGTAATTTACACATTCAAGAGATCACATAGTTTCGATATTCCTTCCTATCTTAAGTCTGCGTTCTGAGCCTGGGTGTGCACAGGCTGCTTTTGTAAAGACACAAAACTAGTGTTCCTCTCAGAGCCAACCCAGGGCACAGCTCTGGAGCGGGCGCGTAGGCACCCAGGGGCTCTGCGCATCCGCTCCCACAGGTAGCGTCAAGGGGCCCTGCGGCACCTTGATCCCGTTTGTCCTGATTCCTGGAGAGGGAGGTGCAGAGGCCTGAACGTCTGCTTTCGGGATCAGCCAGGTGATTTTCCAGCCCGGCGTGTCTGCCAAGCACTCCCCTTGGCAAAGGGCTGAGGATGAATCCCCGGTGCACGTGCCACGTGCAAAGCAGGATGCGCGTCACAACCGTCACCGGGTTAATGGTCAGCATCCCGCTCCACC
>NW_010254206.1:1343-1685 GCF_000690775.1 Eurypyga helias
CTGCTCGCCCTGTCCATCGGGCTGCACCCCACGGCTGCAGGCAAACCCAGGTGGGTGCAGGAGGGAGAGGGCTGGGGGATCGTGGGACGAGTGGGAGGAAAAGCGTACGGTGTGAGGTATTGGCAGCAATGTGTACGGGGCACGTGGCATGCCCCAGGGTTTCGTGGGACGGTGGGGATGGCTTTGGACAGGGGTGATTGGGATGCGTGGGGGCCATGCAGCGCTCCTGCTGCTCACGGTCCACTTCTCCCCCCAGGCAGGGCTCAGGGGCAGCCAGGGGCCGGGGCGCCCCCTCTCCTGGAGGCATGGAGGCAGGAAGCCGGCGCAGCGCGGCGTTCGACT
>NW_010254207.1:0-520 GCF_000690775.1 Eurypyga helias
CCCCTCAGGAATATCAGCTTTTGCTGTGTTCCAGCCTGAATTCCCCATCACAAACGTTCTTCCCCGTCCTCCCTGGCTGAGGCTTCCTCCTGCAAATTCCAGTTTCTTTTCACCGCGACCGTGCCAGGTGCCGCACCGGAGCCACCCGTGCCTGAGCCGGCGCGGAAGGTGCCGCGGAGCCGTGGGGTGTGCGGGAGAGCGGGGCTGGGAATTGCTGTCCGTTTGTCCGGCTGCTCTCCTGCCGGTGGGCAAGCTCCCGGGATCCCCCTTTTGGGCTGGGGGCTGTCCCCTCCCTTGTGCAGGGGGCTGGGGTGTTGGGGAGGGGGGTGAGGGCCGGGGTGGGCTCCCAAATCCTTTATTCAGGGGAATTGTTATCCTGAGCCCTGCCAGGTTCATCTCTGGGCGGCCTCGTGCTCCAGGGCTTGGTGTCCATCTTGGAAATCCTCCAAACTCCTTGGGTTTCCCGAGGAAAATGCCTCCCCACTGACGGGAGGATCTGTCCCGCTGCTGCTGCTCTCTC
>NW_010254207.1:595-1014 GCF_000690775.1 Eurypyga helias
GGTGCTCCCGGTTGGTTTTCCAACACAGAATCCAAAATGCCATCCGGAATGGAAACGGCTTTTGGCTCCAGGCCCCATCCAACATCATCTCCGTTGGATTGCCTTGGGTTCCTGGGTTTGGGAACCTGAGCCAGGGTCTGGGCTGGAGCTGGGTGGGTGTACGGGGGGGCTGAATCCTGGGAAACCCCATGATCCCCCTGCACTGTGGCCCCAGCATCGCTCCCACCCTGCCCGACCCCGTGAGGTGGAACTAACGGCTGAAACGAGGGATGGGAACACGAGAGGGGTGTGCTGGGGAGGTGGCATCGTGCCGAATGTTCATCGCCATGGATTGCCTTTGCCTCCGACCGGGGCCACATTCCCGGCTTTCCCTGTCCCCTTTCCCGCTTTCCCTGCCTGCAGTCCCTCTCCGTGCTGGT
>NW_010254208.1:0-27684 GCF_000690775.1 Eurypyga helias
ATAAAATAAAATAAAATAAAATTTTGCATCCACAAGAAAGCAGTAGGGTGCAAATGTTCTATGGGGAATGGTATTAGCTACAAACTAGCAGAAAAGTACCAAAAATAAAGCAAGGTTGTACACAGTAAGACAATAAAGTACATATACCATTTTTCATCATACTTACTTTTTCCAGAATATTACTAGGAACAGCATTTTAACAGCTTCAAATCTTATTTGAAATACAATTATCAAGAAATAATCACATTATTAGAAAATCATCTAATCGGAGTAAAACTGTAACTTTAAACTAGTTCAAATTAACAGATGTAAACTGTTACAGACACTTTATAGGGAACAGCACATTCTGCTTGGAAAAGTAAACATATAACATTATTGAAATGGGATTGAAATTATTAGACTGCTGTAGATCGCTTAAAAAAAGTCCCAGGCCATTCTGTCAAATATGAGATCACACAATCCATTAATTTTTTCATGAGACTTAATGTTTGAGAAAGTTTAGTAAAATCCCCAGGATGTCTTATGATTTTTAGTACTGGTCTGTAAAAAAAAAAAAAAAAAAAAAAAACCCAAAAAAACCAAACCTGAAAAAAAGGCAAAAAAGGAGCTCTTAGTTTATATTTTACCATGCGTAAAAGATTCACAAAATTAATTTCTCAGCCAGACACAGCGAATAAAGTCCTGAACCCTATGCAGCCCAAATATGGAAACTCACATGTTTCTCTATGCTTTTCCAAGAGCAATGCTCTTAGATGCTATTCCATCTAGAAGAAAGATAAATCTCTCCATTGTACTGACTTAGTACAAGATAGAAATACTATTGGGATGATCTTTAACTTAAAATTTTGAAAAATTTCTCCAGTAAAACACCAGTTCACCAATACTGTAATTTTACTTCTGAAATAAACACTACATGTTTATGCTGGCAGTGGACTTTTTACAAGGGCCTGTAGTGACAGGACAAGGGATAAGAGGTTTAAACTGAAAAAGGGGAGATTTAGATTGGACATCAGGAAGAAATCCTTCACGGAGAGGGTGGTGAGGCACTGGAACAGGTTGCCCAGAGAAGCTGTGGATGCCCCATCCCTGGAAGTGTTCAAGGCCAGGCTGGATGAGGCTTTGAGCAACTTGGTCTAGTGGAAGGGGTCCCTGCCCCTGGCAGGGGGGGTGGGACTAGATGATCTTTAAGGTCCCTTCCAACCCAAACCATTCTATGATTCTATGATTCTATATCATTTGTAGCACAAAAGAACCCTGATCTGTGTGGGGCACCTGGCTGGTATAGGAATATGAATGATGAATATTAAAAGTAAACTAAATGCTTTGACAGGTGATTCTATTTCACCGCAAAGTTTTATGACAAAGCTGCATATTTAATATTCTGCTGTCCCATCTCAAAGTACGCTTTTCCTTTTTTTTTTTTGTTCCCCACAGAACTGTTTATAATGAAACGTAAAAAAAAAAAAAGAAAGATAAGAAAAAAAAGTAAATTATTTACCTTGGGTATATAAGAAGTTGGCAAACAAGATAACCTTTAGTCTTTACAGGATTCTTATTCTATACAATTTTGCACAGAATACAGTCACAGACAGAGTTTTAAAGGGGAAATAAAAAGAGAGAAGACAAAGAAGACTGTAACAACGAACCAGGCAAAAAGGTTTTAACCAAAGATTGTAAATGGGATCTTACTTAACTAGCAGTATGCAACAGATGAGAAGGAAAATATTCTAAATGATGGTGAAAAAATCTTAAAACTTCCATTCAGCACTTTCACATGTGAAAAAGGTTGCGCTGCACCTTGCTGTTAGACCCTTCTGTCATTAATCCACATTAACATCGCCCAAGCACAGGGAGCTCATGTTGTATCAGCTCTGCATACCAACCCATGTACGTAGGACTTCATACCGTCACGACTGGAAGATTTTACCTATCCATCAATGGCTAGGAAATGTAAGATAAGCGGACAAAGGAAAACGCCAAAGCGCGATTAGGTAATCTCTTTCCTTTACGAAACGGTTTCTTACGCTGGGAAGATGAATGGGATGCCAAAAAGCACGCGCCCTCTCCTGTCAGTAGCAAAACGTTTGTTTTTTCCAAAAGCAGGCACCCCACAGCTCTCAAATTCCTGGGCGCAGAGGACACACTTCCCATTGGGAGAATCACGTTGATGGCCATCCCCATCATCCCACTGTTACTTCGTGCCCCTCCTACGCTGCTACAGCGATGTGTTGTTTCTCATATTACATTTGTCCTGTTGCACTCACCAGGGCATTTGTGAACAATTTGTATCTGTCCCTCGATGAGATCTTTCGGCACCACCTATAAAAATTAATTGGATGAATCATGCACACAGGCTAGATGTTGAAGACATGGGCGTCTGTGTGTCCCCAGTAATTTTTCAACCTGTTTTCCAATTCCAGCCAAGTTTGACAGAGGGACAAATGCCTCTTGAGACACAAAGTTCCCACCAGCTCCATGAAAACAGAAATCCAAATAGAGGGAATTGGCAGTGCAACTATAGGAAAGGCAGCAGGATTGGCTCCACTCTCATGAGATCAGAGTACACCTTACAGACACAAATCCACAGGAAACCAGGTTTCACCAGGTCTGCAGCTTGTGGAGATATTTGATTCAATGATAAAACATGTTCATGCATGAGGGGTGGGGGGTCTGCACCACACTTTCCCTCCTATGGGTGCATGAACAGCAAGGTCAGGCTCACGCTTTCCATTCCCAGGGGTGTCCAACACTGTTCAGCACTGGAAAACATTAAAATATCTATTCTTCCCAAACAGGAGTCAATACATGCTTGTTGGTGTGATTTGGAGGAGCCCCAAGGTGAAATTAAGACTTGCACTCCTTCCTCTTCGCATCCATATGTGGCCTGACTTGCACTGCTGCCCAACTTTTAGCCCAGTAGGACTCCAAGTTTAGATTGTTCCTCCCTAAATCCTGCTATTTCTGCATCATGACCACCCTCCCGAAGCTTTATCCTAACACAAAGAAAACCATCTTAAATGGGCTTAGAAATGCAGAATGTCCCTGTAAATATTTATTAAGTCCAGATCCATTCCCAAGAATTCAGGAGACATCTCCAGTAGGATGAAAATGAAGCAACCATCCAACAAAGTTGTCGGAAAGGAGGATACACATTGTCACATGAGACAAGACATCATCGTACAAGTCTCTCAGTGACATCCTGCAATTCTGTGTCCACACCGATACATTCACGCATCTCCCACACCGGAAATAAAGCATATGTATGTGGATCGTCACTCTCACATTCAGGCCCGTTCCAGGTCAGACCTTTGCTCAGAGATTCTTCCCAATTTTCTCAAGTCTATTTTAAACACTCATCACTTTCTAGGACCTTGTTTCTTCTGTCCATACTCCTGAGGAGCTCTCTCCTGCTTCTCTGCCAGAAAAATGGAAATCTCTGCAAACCGTTCAGTAGCAAAACTCCTCTGTACATTGAAAGCAGCACAGCCCTTTATTTTGGCCAATGCCTGTTCTGGGGAAGCGGATGGCTGTTATTTCAGCCAGCTCATTTTGTAATGGAGTCTTTTGGGTTTTCGCTTTTTGAAATAGCTGTGGAGAAGCGATCACGCCTGAGCCACAAGACCACACTGTGTGTTCGCCTTGTAAATATCTCCAGATTCACAGCTGTCTGGCTAATTGTATGTGCAGACCAAGACATTTTGGTATACAGCTACAGTGAGAAAGACCTAATCATCTACACAATTATATACATGTTTTTCTTCTTCAAAACTTCGCAGAAAGAGTTCTTCTACCTCTGTGCCAATGATTTTGCAACTGCACAGAAAGGCAAGCATACATTACAGAACAAAAATCATGTGCTGCACGTATCTTCGTGACTATAAGAATCACCTCTACCGTGGACCCATGCCATAGGAAGAACCAATCTCTGGGTATTCACCTTCAAATCCACGTGTTTTCCATCCCTTACCTAAAAGGGAATTTCTGCTAAAGGTCCCTGTTGCGTGGATAAGCCAGCAACCAGAGAGACACAGACGGGAGCAGGTCTGACATTCCACCAAGCAGGAGGCAGCAGTGACCTATATACCCTTGTCAATACATTTCACAAGGAACTGCAAGTCGCTTCAGCAAAATATGACTCCTTTGATACCTTCCTGTTTAATTTAATACAGGCTTTTAGTATCCAAAGAACCCCACTGCTTTGAAATGAGGAAACTCACTCAAAGACTTAGGCAGTCAGCCCACAGCTGGCAAGCATAGTTCAGGGGCCTAAAATATAACTGCTCACTAGGCTTGCACACAGAGACAATGGGGTTTTTAAAATTAAGGCTTGTATACACAGGCAAATTTATCAGCCTAATTATACTGGCATAATTAGGCCGATAAATTTCCCTGTGTAGACAAGTCCTGAGACTCTCAAACTCCTAACTAGACAGGTCTTTTGGGGGGAGAAAGAGAGAGAGAGGGAAAAGCAACTCCTGGAATATACAAGCAATAAATTTTTTCTCACTGTCTCTTTTTTCTTTTGCCTTTTTAAAGGTATCTTTTTTCCCCCTCCAAGTGAAAGGTGCGTTTCACTTCCAAAGTGATATCTTGAGCTGTGGACACACATGTGGACAGATTAGAAGCAACAATCACCAACAATCCCTCAACAGAGAAGTTGTCTCTGGTGTCAGAAAAACCCCTGGTTTGACAGAGCCCCTCTAGGCAGGCCATTGGATTGCAGTGCAGAGGACAGGCTGAAGCGGGTTGTTCACTTTTTAGGACTGCACGTCTGACATGAGACTCTCAGACACCCCTGTCCCTCCACAAGCATTGTGAGCAGCCCGCACAGTTGAGAGCAGAGGTCCAGACATGCCGGGAGCAGCTCTATTGTTAACCCTCTTCCTTTCCATCCCTCCCTCGCCGATCTTTCCACACAAGAGTATCACGTAACTCCCCGTCGAAGCTGCCAACTCCGCAGCGACATAGATCAAGCCTAATCTGGAAACAGTGCGAGATGCCTGACCAGGACAAGTCCTCTCTGGTCTGTGTATGGATAGGAAGAGTCTGCCATCCAAAGTATCTCCTGCACTTCACTCTGCCTCAGCGTCCTGGTGTCCTGAAGCATTGCTTCTGTGACAATGACGGTCACGTCACGGGTAAGAGTCGTGGCAGGACAGCCACACTGAACCTAGTCCCAAACCCCTTCCTAGCAGAGAGCACTGCCTGCACTCTCCATGTTTCCTACAGTGTGTGATCCCATCCCTGTCATTGCTAATATCAGTAAGTGACCTGGGCTGCGTGAGAATTGTGCCAACACAGCTATTGCCAAGGTTTATCTGCAAGTGCTGACTTCAGATCCTCATAATCTCCCTAAAAACAAGCCCCCAAAGAGCTCAGAAGATCCAACCTTCAACTTCAGCCACTTCCCCATCCCATCCTTTTATCTTCTATCTTTAACTTCCATCTTCTTCCATGCTTCTTGTCAGGGACACAGCGCTCTGAGTTGCCAGTGGCAAAGACTCTCTTGATAACCCAGCTTCCTTCCCCGTCTCTCCCTCCCCTTTGTCACATTGATATCAGCAGCTCGAAGGAGAGCTGGGGGGCATCGTGCCAGGCCCTGCGTAAATACGCGATGGAAGAGAGACCTGTCTTCTTGATCTTACAACCTAAACAAATAAGGCCAAAAGAAATGTTATTCCCATTTTACAGATGGGAAACCAGGACCAAAGATATTAAATGTCTAGCCCTAGGAAGTCTGCAGCCAAGGCAGGAACTGACCCCCTGTTTCCTGAGAGCCAACGTTTGGTGTCTAATCGCACATGATCAGTCTTTCCTCTCTACCTCCCTGTAGGCACGAGGAATTTGTGCTCTACATCTCCACATGTTTCTCTTGCACTATACTGTGCGCAGCCATACACACCTAGATGGGACTCCTTCATAAATAATCGTGTATGGATTCCTGCACTTCTCTTCCACTTGTCAACCCGTGCCTCCCTTACAGCACAGGAATTAGGCTTTCCTTCCTGTATTCCCAGTGTAATTATCAAACAAACTTTCCTTCTGGTGTACTCTTCCCACACCATGGACACTTTAAATCTCACACATAAATCTCTTTCATTTCAGCGTGTCTCTCTCCTGGAGAATGACATTTAATGGTGATCTTTTTTTAATCAGGTTCAGTCCCCTGTTTCCCACCCCCATCTGGTGGAAGCGTCTTTCCACTTAGAGAGGAAGTCAGTCTTTGATTTCATAAATGATTATAAGAAGATTTAACATCCTCAGGAGCACAACTATTTTGATTAGAATATTTTTGCTCCAATTCCTTTTCCAGCTGTCCCACTTCTTGATACAAACCCCAAGATAGAGAAATTCCTTCAGAATTCACCCGCAGACACTCTAGCATGGACACAAGCCGCTTGTCCTCTCGTCGTTTGACTCCGGCTCCACGTAACACAGTAGAATAAAGCAGGGAATCGTCAGGAATCGTCAGCATGCCAACCACCTCCTGGTCTCTACTCCAAACCCTGGCAGACAGTTTGCTGAGGACAGATGCGTGAGGGCTTGTTTGCTTTAGTTCACTGACCTCTGCTTTGTCACTGCAGCCCTGCAGCACATAGAGGCTGCCACAAAGAAGAGCAACATGTCTTAAAAGGCAGGGGAGCCAGGCAGCTGATGACTTCACTGCGTGCATCCACTGTCACTGTTGCAGGCAGGCTGGTGGGAGTATAATTTTGCAGGCAACACCCATTTGGGCACGACCTCCCCCTCTTCACACTGTGGCCCACTGAAGGAAAACATCAGATGCTGTTTGCACAGTGCCAGAGCAGACTAGAATTTTCTGGCTCCAAGGGCAGATTTGAGCTCTAAGATATAATTTGGCTGCAGCTTTGCTTTCAAAGACTTTGTACCATTTTTCTTTTCAATTATTACCCCTCTGAGGATATGTGTATATGTAAAACAAGATGGTAACATGAGGGTCACACTCCCAAATCACCTGCTGGTGCTCTCAAAGGCTGTCAGAAGCTCAAATGGCTCTCCTTAGAAAACAGTCAATGAGATTCTGGCTCAGAAGGACAAGCTATGCAGAAATTTGCTGCCTAGGTCTCTTCAGGAGTGTTTCTGATTCTACTGCCAAGTCAAAAGGAATAGGGCCCAAATGTGAAACTGTTTTTTGATCAATTCTTCAGTGTCCCATCCTGCCTGTCAGCAGTTCGGTAGCTTCATTTCAGCAGCACTAGCTGTGTGAAACAGAGCACAAACAGTATGAAGCTCTCTTGACATCTGCGGACTTCACTCCATTTTCTTAACTATCTTCCAGACTAACCCTGTTCTCCAAGGACCCAGGAATGTCTTTGGAGATGCAGGTTACCCAGCTCCAGTTTGCAAGTAGCACACCCATCCAGGAATATGTTGATTAAATGCTGCCCGTCTACGTTTCAACAGCGCAATCAGTACGGTCCCTCTCAGGCCCAGTTAGCCTGTTTGGATTTGAGCTGGCATGCCTGGAGACTCAAACTCTTACAAGTCTTCTCTTCTCATAATTTCATCAGCAGCTATGTCCATGCCTGTGGTTGTTGTGCTAGGATGCAGAAATAAACTTCCCCATCCTACACAAATGCTTGGATGCTAAGGCCAGGGAGACGTAGTGAGATCATTTTGTCTGACATCTAGAACAATGTGGACTGTAAGATTATGCTAAGTAATTCATACTTGGAGTTCAATAGCTGTGGTTGAACAACCACCACAATAAACATGCAATCATGGAAAATCTACCACAATCCTTAGTAAGTTGTTCCAATCGTTAATTAGTCTCACAGTTAAAACTGTGCACGTGGTTTTCAGTCTGAAGCTGCATAGATTCAACTCCTGGTCAACACCTATTGTTGCTACACCTATGTCTACTGAACTGCAGAACCCCTCCTATTGCATTGCTGATCCCACTGAGGTATCTTTAGGCTGTGACAAGTGACTTGTTTGAAAGCTAAGTAAGTAGAACACACCTCACATCTTTTGCTGTCATGAAGGTGTTTTGCATTTCATTTCACTCTTTTGGTTGCCTTTGTAACTTTCCTCTGAACCTTCCCAAATTTTTTTATATCCCCCTTGAAACCAGCTGTAGAGCTTGCTAAACTGTAAGTGGTTCTCGCAACATTCACAGAGCTAAACTACCTCCTTAGGTTTTGTTCCAAAAATTTCCAAATGCATTTATGAGGTCCTTCCAGGCTGCCCTGTATTTTGACCAGCCCTAAAAGTTATAACACTATTTCCAAATCTGTAAGACCAAAGTCACGTTAAATGACATTAAGATGAAGCAACAAGCCCTTGAATCCCCACATAAAAATTTGGAAAGAAGCAGCCTCACAGCAGGATCAGTGAGCACACAAAACCATCTGCTCCCGTTGTTTCTTTATGCGGGCAAGAGCCTTCACAGCAACTGTCTGCTCATTCAGACTGATAGCTGCCAGCCAGTGCACTGGAGCTTTGCTGTTGTTTCAGAGTTTTAGCCCATTTCTTTCTAACTACCATTCAAAAGGCCTGAGGAGAATGTTCCAGGACAGCTTTCCTTTTTAATCAAAAAGTAACCAAGTCTGCATACACATAGCTTGTTCATGCCCAAAAGACTGACCCAGCCAAGCAGAGTCAGCAGAACTGTCAGGTCCTAGAAATAGCAGCTGAATTTGCAGCTGTAATAGCCTTCTAATGGCACATTACAGAAGGGCCAGCACTTTTCAAAAAGCACGCATGTCAAACCTGTGTTTTCCAGTGGAAGCAAACAATCCTGTCTCAGCTTATTCTGTGGCAGAGTGTGGTTGACTTACAACTAGTAATATAACCCATCCTTCTGCTTTGAACATCATGACTGTGGTCCAGAGCTTAATGGCTCTTCTCTCCTTCCCCCTGTTAAATCCTTCTGTTACAGCAGCACTCTCATCTAACTCAACCTCTACAAGCAACTTCAGAGCCTACTGATGGTGCAACCAAAACCCTGCCTGTGGTTGCCTCTTAAGCAGAAGAGCTACCCCAATCTGCCTGCATGGGACGTCCTTGCTTAAGGAAGGAAGAGGAGAAGAGCACCACCACACCCCAAACCCAGTCTTTCCCCATACACAGTACCACTGCTCTCAGAGTATTAATAAAGCAGGTGTTGAAAGAGAGGTTCAGCCTGAGGCATGCTCAGTAGTACACTTGTTGCTTGGTCCACCTCCTCATCCCAGAGATTAATTAGGCCTAGCACCTCCCTGTTAAATTGCCTCTCAGGCACATTGCTCAGCCTTCCCCCTCCTGCCTCTGGCAGATTCACTCACTACCTTTTTATTTCAATATTCATGTTTTCCAGTTTGTAAGGCCCTCCAGTGGTTTTTACTAGGCTGCCCCAAGGACTTTGCTCCAGTAACGGAATGTGGGGGAGGAAGGATGTCGGGAGTGAGGGAGGATGAGCGTGAATGAGCACAGCTGACTTGGGCTGAGAGGCAGCATCGCCTCTGCTCGTCCTGTAAGAAGCACTCTCACTGCTGGGTACTCACTTGAGAGAGGCAAGTTCAGAGGTCCCCAGGCAGCAGCAGGGCATGGACCCAGCTGTTCCCCAACCTCGGCTGGGGCTGACATTTAAGGGACAGAGCTGGGGTATTTGGCTGCAGAAAAGACCTCTGGGCTCTGAATCCTGCCAGGGGAAAGGGGAGGGTCTGAGGAATAACACTTCCTCACGTCTTACCAGGTAGCTGGAACAGTAGTATGTTAGCTGCTGTCATTCCTTGTCTTAAATGCCTTGTTCTTTCTGTGCATCATCTGTGGAGCTCAGCTACCTCGCTCAGAGATGAGGATCCCACTTCCCGCTCAGCAAATCCTTGGCTAAGTTTTAACTTTTGCTCCTGTCGCCATCCCTGGTTCATTTATGCCATCTGGATAGACTGGAAGTTCTTTGGGGCAATGCCTGCCTTTTGCTGTACATGTATAGCAATAAACTGAGCGTAGCCTTAATTAAGATCTCTAGATGTTGTTTGTAATCCAAAAAAAAAAAAAACTATTAATTAGTAGGCTCAGCAGATTCACATACCAGACATTTTGCAAGACACACCCCCGCTATGTTTATATACATGCTGATGGGTGAATGTGCCTGCAATGGTTAATACCACTGTATATTTGGCTTGTCTGCACACTGTATGTTTTTCATGTAATATCCTTTCCTTTCGTAATTGTATGTCACTTAATATCCTGACTAAGAGAGAACATTCTGTAACACAATAGCACGTGTTTGGACAGAAGAGTAAAATTATCTTTGAAACGTAGCTCAGATGGAAAGATCAGATGACAAGTCCCTCTTCCACTTCTCTTAACTTTCTACTGTGGCTACCTGTGTTTTAAAATTCTAAACCACCAACAGGTTCATTCTTCATGCTTCTGATGGACTAAGTCATACTCACAGCTATCTGATTTTTGCATGCGGATTGTACATTCCAACGAAAATCCATAATGGAAAACATAATTGCAGTAACAAGCACCCTACAGGGATGCAAAATTCCTCCAGAGGATCGTCGGGGGTTAATAGGGCTCTTCTTTGCACAGTTCCACAGAGCCATTCCTATTCATATCGACTGAGCACTAGAGGCAAAGCAATAAAATTGCCAGCAAAAGCCCAGATTCCTGACTATTCGCTACACCATGCTAACTTTTAAAAAACAGAGCTCTGATTGTGTGGCAGAGCCAAACAGGACGGCTGTTTTTAACACCGTTCTAACTTATGGTAACCATTAACTACAACCTGACTTCCCATTACAACATACCACTGTGAACACCTATTAGCAGCTAATTGAATCATCTAAAAATGGTCATAACTCAAGCCTACATTTGCATTTTTGTCATGTATCTTACAGCTTTTGTCAGGAGACTATGCAAATCGAGGCTCTGTTTAAGAGCTCATGGTAGGATGGAAGTTTAGATGGAAATCTAATGGAGTGACAAAGGGGAATAAAGCCATATTGTATTTTTGATGTTACCCATGAGACATGATAGGAGAAACTAATAACAGGCTAACAAGGCTCCCTATCTCTAAACGTTTTCCAGCTGTGAGCCACTGAAGAGCCAAAAGACCTCTCTGAGTCAACACCAACAAATGCATATACTCACGTCGTAATTTTCTGCAATTTCTATTCATAATTTCAAGGCTGTATGGCATTAGTCATTCTTGTTTTCAGAGAAATAAAAGTATTTCAGAGGCATCATGGGTTGTTTTTCAACCCACTATATCCTGAAGCCTTCAGTTTTGTTGTAGTTCTTTAAACGTAAGTATGCTTTTATTATGTTATGAAAGGCAACAAAGTACTATTTGCACAGCATTATTGATAAGTTTTTGCATCTTTGCTGCCAGGGCTTTTTAATTTAACTTAGAGCCCGATTTTTTAAAGAGGTTTCATTAAATCTACGGAAAAGCTGTTAGGTGTGATCTGGGGTAGAAAGAGGGCTGCTTCAGATTAACATAAATTAACTTAAACAAGCAAATCAGTTTAAACCACCTACTCAAGCTGAAAGAATATTTTTCACTGATTGTAAGAGAACTGTCAAGAGCAGATAAAAATGATACCACACCTCAGGTGGAGGTGACTGCCTCTCCAGGGAAAAGGTCTGCTCCCTTCTGCTGAATCACAGCAACGTGGTGCTTCCAGGCCATTGCAATGCAAGGTAAGGTGCAGTCACTTGAAGCTCGCCTGAGGTGTCATTGTGGTTTGCATCAGGTCAAGAAATCCAAACTGCTGAGGGGAGTTTGGAAAGGAAATTAAAAGCTTAGGCAAAACTTCTGCAGCTCGCTCCTACAGACCCAAGCCACCACCAAATGTGTCTGATGCGGGTGCCTATTGGCAAAAGGAGGTATGAATTTCCTCAATATATGCGAAGCACTTAACCAGTCCCACTGCACACCTTTTCCACATTATGCTCTGGTCATCCCAGAAAAGGGCTCTTAAGATCTGCAGGCTTGGCTTCATCAAGGGACCCAGTGCATGGCTTCTGAGGCTGGCATGAGGTGTGACCCATAAGCTGCAGTTTCTCTCCTGGCGCACATTACACGTCCATCGTGCTGCCCGGCCCTTTCCTGTTTATTAGAGGGATCAGATGCCTATGCCCTGCAGCAGCACCTGATGAAGACTGCCTGGTTGGAATAGCCATCAGTTTTGTACTGATACCAAAGAAGTTTTAAATCCCCCGCCATTCAGCAGACCATTTCATAGCAGCTTAGCACAAAACATTTTGATGGATAGGGAATGGTGGATTGTCTCTCTAGCAAATATATTATAAGAAGGATGTGTTTTACATGAGAGATGGGAATTCTTCCCTGCAGATACACATGTGCAGCCCTGCTGGCTTTCTTGGAAGATGCATACATACTTCTGAACAAACAACCACCACATCACCTCTCCCAGGCTCAGAGATTGTGCTAGCTTTCTCCAGCAAGCTTCAGAGTGTGCTAGAAAGAAGCAACTACACCCTTATTTAGGCAATCCAAACAACAATATTTTTAATGTCCAGCCCCCAGATCTTTGATTCAACCCTCACTTCAAACATTACAAAATCTGTGTTTATTAAAACCACCAGAATTTCTGGAGCAAGTAGCATAGGGAAGGCAATGGTGGGGAAATGTATGACAATTGCCTTCTGGCTGTGAGACAGGCTCACACCTGTGTGTGTGTTTCTCTCTGGTTTCTGGAAGCTCCTACTGCCCTTGTTACCACCAGAGCTCTAACAGGTCCTTTCTCTGCTCATGCTGTGGGACCCCTATGTGCTTTTAAAGCAGAAGCTCCTTGTGAGGCTGTGCTTCCCATGCCAGCACAGCACCATTAATAGCTGAGGCATCTGTGCTGCCCAGTTGCCAGCACTGAGTTACTGAAAGGTACAGCAGCAGCCTAAAAGCATGTGTCAAAGAGCAACCTGTTTGCCTTATAAAGACTCTTGGCATCAAGAAAAATGTCCTCAGCTCATTACCTGAACCGCCATGAACTACCAGCATTCGCATTTTTCATTTCAGAATGGGTGGTAAAAAAAAAAATCAAACCTTGTAGATAGGAAAATAGAGGGCAGGCAGCAGATTGTGTGCCTGTCGCGCTTTCCTTCAGTCCCCATCTCATGGAAGAAAGGAAATTAAAATTCTTTAAAAAAAAAAATATCCTCAACTCTGACCTACTAAGCTTGTGGGTCATGACCCCCATTTGGGAAAAGCGGTGCTTTTTTTCTCTTCCTCCTCCCTGGCTCACACACAAATACATGCCATGAAAACATTACCCTAATGACCACTGACAAAACAATGCCTAAAGGAATGTGTCGAATATAAGCATCCAAATAACCGAGCCAACAAAATATGTCAGTCTCTTAATATCAATTTCAAACATAGGTTAATGCCCAAAAAATGTCCCCAAAACTTATACATTTTCACTAGACAGCCAGTTCAGCATTAAGTAAATTGACTGGAAATGACTGAAAATGAAATAAAATGACAGCACCAGAGAGTAGCCATCAATTCTGGGTTCTTTTCCTTTCCAGGTCTTCATTAATTTTTCTTCCCCGTGGCTTAATGCTTCTATTTTTTCCTCCCTCTTTTAGATACTATCTTTGGTTATTTCTTTACCTCTGCTTTTCTGTATTTGCTTGACTTTCCTCTCATTTTCTGTGGAGCCTAACTCTGAGGTCCCCACGGAGCTCATTCACAGTCAAATGTTTCTTAGTCAGGGAAACCTTCCACATCATCACGTTTGTCAGTGCAGTTCCTATGGCTTTCATTATACCCTTGGGCTAAGGACCATGTGAGCCGTGGGTCTGGGGAAAGGAAGTTCGCTCTTCCTGCCGTCCATGACAGCTGCCTTCAAGCATCCCAGCTGGGTTTCTTGAACCCAGGATGGGAAAAATCCAGTTTAGGTTCAGTCAACGAGCAAATTTCTTTCACCTCTCGGATGTGCCGTGCTCTTTGAAATTTCTGTCACTTGCTCCTGGGTCCATTACTGAGGCTCTGGTTAAGATTCTCAGGGAGGTGCTTTTTACTGGGAGGTGACAACAAACAGATGCACCCCACGCTCAGCCCTGGCACACCCAGATACACCATAAATCTGACATAGGGATCCTACTTGCTAATGTGTTTCACCCTTCTCTTTCTACGTCTCTATGTAGCTGCCCCTCCTACTTCGAAAAGGAGCAAAATGTTAGATAGATAGCATCCCTGAACAGCAATTCAGATTCCTGAACTGCACTTGAGGAAAAATGTTTCTGTGTCACGTTAATGAAATTTTTTGGCTCCAAACAGATTCTCAGTTCACTAACACCAATTCCATCACATTTACTGTCCCAGCACATTCAGCTCTTGCTTCTCTCCGTCACTGCTGATGGTACAGCAGAAGTATTTTTTCTAGCACTTTGCCTGCCTTTAACTTATCCTGTTCTCTCTTTGTCCGCTTTCGAGGTGCCTTTTTAATTTAATGCAATTCAGGTTGTTTATCACCCCCACTACTCAAGAAACACTGAGGTTGCTAGCCTAGAAAATGTCCCTGGCCTGTGAAAAGCCATGGCCACGCAACTTCACACATGCTAAGAATGTCTTCATGCCAGTCCCAGCAGGAGCTCACGCGCAGGTGCAAGTTAAACCCTTGTTTGGGTCCTTTTCACCATAAAGCATTAAATCTCAGGATCCCTTAATGCTCCCACCCAGCCTTACAGCAGGCACGTCTGAAGAGACAAGGGTTTCAGCATCTCGCAGTGCTGGTAAGGCACTTAGTTAAGCGTTCCCCTTTTGGGCCTCACTTTTGCTACTATGCACAATAATGCTCAAGGCTATGCAGCTGCACTCCAGTTCATGCAGGATCAGGTTCCCTTGCCCTCTTTCTCCTGGCTTAGCACTTTCTTCTTTTTTTTCCCCTCTCTTTTTTTATCCTATACTCATGCGTGAACCCTTCAGAGCACCACTAAGCTCAAAGAGAACATGCATGAGCACTTCATGGCTCTCTGCACGGCCCTTTTGCCAGCCTTGTCCTTCAAGGAGGCTTCTCCAAAAGCTGACCAGAGCTAGTGAAAGTCTCCCCATTGGCCTTGGATCAGGCCCAATGCAAGGGACACAATCAGAAGGGAACTGAGGCACTAACAAAAGGCAGCTTGCCTGCCAGCAGGCAAAATGCAGGGAGAACTACAAGGAGAAAGTGGTATTTGAGGGCCAAGCTTGCAGTCCTTTGAGAGACAAGTCGCTGTGCGGTGGATGCTCTGCCAAGCAATCTCTGCTCTTCGTGACTTCCACTCGAACAGCGCGCTGAGACACTCGGCAGTGGCTTTGAACAGCAAGGTAAAGACAGTAAGTGGGCACTGCCTCACTTTTTTTTATACATCAGATTTATTTCATACATTTTTATTGTCCTGTTTATTCTTTTCATGAATTTTATTATTCCAAAGCTGTATTTTTAAATGCCAGTGGAAAATATGCCAATTGAAGATGTTTGGGAGAGTCAAAACGAAACACAAAAGCCCATATCCAAATTTTCTGAAGCGGCAAATGGGTATCATTCTTCTCATTCCCCTTTTTCTTCTGTGTGTACCAGTAAGCCCAGGAAGAGATGTCGCAGAGCAATTGTCTCCAGCCCTTTACCAATAAATAGGGCAGTACAAGAGTCTTCGCAGTCCAACAATTCCCACTGCTCGTTACTCAGTAACATGCAAACACACACTGCTTTAGCACCATCCAACATGAAATAAAGTCCCCAGCCAATGTAAATTGCCCATGGCTCTCCATTTTTCATACTGCTCTTTCTTGTAAGTAGCCTCGTTGTAACAACTTATCTACCTAATTTAGATCTCGGTGCTTTCTACTCACATTAATATTGGTTGCAATGAACGCAAATGTACTATCTCATCCAAAAGAAAATCCAACAGATCCTTTTATCAGAGTTGTAAGATGATATGTTTGGATGAATTATCTAGCGGAGTCCTGCCAGAGCTCTGGTTTGTTTAACGTTTTCAGCAGTTATCTGGAAGCAGAAGTAGGAAAAACATTACTTTACTAACAGTTGACACCAAGCCTGGGGGAGAAGAGGGGAAAACAAGAAGTTTATAGGGAAAATAGAAATCAATTTACAAGGTTTTGAGAATTAGACAAGCATTATCCAAATGATGCAAATTTATAATTACAACATGTCAGCAAGTGGACTGGTTTCTTATCACATCTGGATAACCTAATGCTACCTTGGAAGATACTTTGCCCAGAAGGATGATGGTAGTGTATTGGACCCAGAAAAATGGGTCCATTCTTTATACAGTATCATAAATGCTGTAGAAATTCATAGACACATGGAGATCACAGCAGGAGAAAAGTACCTACAGCTCAACAGGAAAGCAACACAGATGGTGGAAAGACTGAAACCACTACCGCATGTGCGGTTTGCACCTTTAGCCTAATGAGGAGAATTAAGTTCAACTACTTAATGACCACAAATCATCTGCAATGATTTGTGCTGTTTTATTGTGTATGTAAATTATGGTTTACTGTGCTGCGCATAAATTATGGTTTATTGCGACACAGATTTATTTACATGTGGAAGAGGAGAAGAGATAACTAGACAAGGTAGCTGTCACGCACAACAAGATTGCTCAGGAGGGTCATTCTATGGCAGAGTCCATGTGCGTTACAGGCTGGGCTGTGTAGGTGCCGGATGCAGAATTAAGCCTCCCTGCTGGAAAAGCTTTCCTCAGCAGTGTGAGCTCCTGCCCTAAGAGCTGTTGCAAGGTCCCAGAGACATGCAGCTGTTGGGTGAGAGGCAGCAAGCGTTGTGAGCTGATGCCTAGGTGGGAGAACCCAGCACATCACGGCTGGTGTCCACAGGAAATGGAGTCTGTTCCATACCCAGCCTGATGGCCAGTAGGCAGATATCAAATTGATGTTTGAGCCACAAATTGCCTACAAAACTTCTTCACTCTGGCTGCAGCCTACTATATGTCTCTGGTTCCCCACCACCAGCTCATAGCCCCTTTCTCATATTCAGCCTGGCTTCCCAATCCTCCGTTTCCCATGTCAATAGTACAGTGGCTCTGGTCCCACACTCACTCCCTTTGCCTCATCTTCCAGCCTTACATAGGCTCCCTGCCTCTAGCACGACCCCTTAGCACATCCTGGTCTTTCCCCTTCTGCTCTTTGTGTCTGCAGGACAGAAGTCATGGTAATGAGAGGACAAGGGGGAACGGGTTTAAATTGAAAGCAGGGAGGTTTAGATTAGATATCAGGAAGAAGTTCTTCCCGGAGAGGGGGGTGAGGCACTGGAACAGGTTGCCCAGAGAAGCTGTGGATGCCCTATCCCTGGAAGTGTTCAAGGCCAGGCTGGATGAGGCTTTGAGCAACCTGGTCTAGTGGAAGGTGTCCCTGCCCATGGCAGTGGGGTTGGAACTAGATGGTCTTTAAGGTCCTTTCCAACCCAAACCATTCTATGATTCTGTGTCTTCTTTCCTCCAAAACACGCTCAGATCCTTCTACCAGACATTCATTTCATGCTCAACTAAGCACTACCTGGACGTCAACACACCTCTGAATACTGCAGTGTGTTTTATCTTCCAGCCACAAAGATACTCTGTTGAGTAAATATAGCAATGCAACTCTGGAGACATTAAGATAATGAAAGTACAAAAAACACGTCAAAACTTAATAACACAGCTGTGAGGGTCAAGGCATGATATGATACAAGTGCCTTAGCACATTTTGGACAGAAATCTTGAGCTTAGCCTCATGAGGTGGATATTCTCAACAACCTGCCCAGAGGTGGTTGAGCAGGATAGCATAGTCAAGCCTCCAATGTGGTGTCGTGGCCAAAGTATCCCAGCTGTGCCCTGCCTATAGGAAAACCTCTAGGAATGAGATAGCACCATGGAAGGAAGACTCACACTCTCTGTGATTTTTCCTTCTCAGCATTCTGTGAGTCAAGCAGGATTTGTGCTCATTTGCAAGGATCCTAAGTTGGCGAGGGCCAACTGAACACACTAAGGCGTTGGGAACCTCTACCATCCCCCTGGTAGTGTGTTCCCAAGACCCACCATAGCAGAATTTCCCCCTATTGTCCCACCTCTCTTTCCTCCAAGGTAACATAGCATGCAAGTCCCAGAGTTTTACTAGGTATCTGCTTGGGGCATTGAATAGACAACATGGTCCATGCTGATTTCCAGTATGGCACAGGCACACCCCATACTGGGTATAGTTAAGCTATATCCATACCAGTAAAGTATACCATTATTGCATTAGGACCAAACATCCAGGCCAGCTGGTGGAGAACAGCCTTCTAATGAACCAGTCTCCTAAATGAGGTGGCAGCAAGTAAACTGCCTACTGGGTATGGTCCCTGGCATGCTCCAGTTGCCAGACCAGGCCCAAAAAGTGTTTATAGAGAATGTCAGTTGCAATGGGCCATGTTCATGCTTGAGAACGTGCTAGCAGTTGACTATCATAGACAATCAGCTTCCAAGGCCAAGGAAGGCTGCCAGGCACAGTTGGATTTACTAGCACAGACTCAGTCTCAACATCTGTCTTTTCCCCATGTGACTAATGATACAGTAGTGTCCCAGAATGTGCCAACCATGAAGTTAAAAAAGGTTCAGATTGCATCTTCTGTGTGGGAAGGTACATACTGAATACTTCCTTCTCATTTGATCTCCCCAAGGTGAGCTGAGACCAATCAGCACATTTGCCTTTATCCAATCTGCGTGGGATAGGTAAGAAAATATACTTGATTACTTTCTTTGGTGGAATTTCTGCAGTCTTAAGGTTACTTCTGAAGTTTGCTCAGATTCTTCAAGACTGCTTCACCCACAGATCATTCTCAGCATAAATATGGTTTTTTTAATAACACACTGGCAAATGACATTCAGAATGTGCTTCCCAATCCACACTAAAGTTTAAAAGCAGTTGAATGCAGCTTCGGATACATATTTTAAGGATAAAACTCTTACCTCTGAGTCCTGATGAGTTTCATGGTACAAAATATAAGGCAGTTAAGAATGGCTGCCCTCATCCTCCTCACTTCATTGTAATTCAGGAGTGATTCTTTCAACATCAGAGTTATCTATCAGCATAAAAGTGGCAGCACAAGAGGAGCAGTAGGCCAATAATGGTGTCTGACTTTACAGCCACTCTGGACAAATATCCTTGTCCAGCCCCAGCCATGCCATCCACAAAGAGTGCAATCTTTAGTCTTCTTACCTACACGTCAGTGCCAGCAGATACTGTCCTTTCTCAAGGGAGTCCTCACCCATCCTTAGCACTTTGCACCTGAGTAGCTCAAAAGATTTAAATTGCAGGGCTTGGCCAAACCAATCTGTTTTGACTGAAATGATTCAGGGAGCTTTTACTTAAGCGAATCTTCCAGGAGATTGAGAGGGACCTTCAGAACGTCGTTTGCCCTTAAAAGACAAAGCTCACTGAATTGGGAGCGTTCCCTCCAGCTATAGCTTGGGTTGGGGGGAGGGAGAAAGTGTAGTTATTTGACAGCTCCAAACACAGACTCAGGCTTAACCTCAGCCCTTGATTTTCACAGTCAAAGATTATGTGGAAAAGAAGGCAAGTCACAGAACAACTTCAGCTTGAAGGTACCTATGGAAAACTCCAGTCCAAGTCCATGCTCAAAGCAGAGGTAACGTCAAAATCTGATCCAGGTGCTCAGAACCTTGTCCAGTTCTGCATATCTCCAGGCACATGTTCTTCTCTCACTAAGTCCCTCTCAGACGAACCTTGAGGATCTGCTGTCCCCAGCTGGAGGACAGGTTGCCGGGGGACACCACCTCCTGCACCTTCCCACCACCTGTGGGTGGATGCTGTGAGGAAAAGAGGTGCAACACAGGCATGGCTGAGCCCTGTCACTCTCCCACATCCCCTTTCCTACTTCTCACAGCCTCCTCTGGCTTTTTAGAAATGATTGCTTACCTTCTATCCCATGACCTGAGCCTCCTCAGCCCACTGCAGCTGCTCCCAAGGGAAGCTGAGGCTGTGGGGGATGTGAGAAGAACAAGAGCAGACCCTGGATAAACAGGGCTCGGCCTTCCCCTTCCTCTCTGCTCCTGCCCCAGGACCAACAACAACACTTGGCAGCACAAATAACACAGCCACAACCTGCTCATTCCCCTGCTTGGGGTAGTGGCTCAGGTGGTAGCAATGAACGAAGAAAAGGTTTTAAGGTAGGTGGGGGAGAAGGGCAATGTATCCAGAGGCTGGCAGTTCTACCTCCCAACTCAGACTTTCCTCAGGTTGCTTGCAGGAGCCCTGGCATCTGCTCAGCCTGACAGGGAAAGCAAGGTAGTGGCAATGGGGGCAAGGCACATAACCTCTTTTAAAAGACCTAAAGACAGAGAAAAGGGGAAGATGAACAAGCTGCAGATTCCAGACCAGCACCTTACAGATCTGTCTTCTCCCACATTTATTTCCAAATGTTCTTCCAGAGCTGAGCTCACCCCTCAGAGAGGGAAGGGGCTGATCTACGTGTGAACTGAAGTGCCCATGTTACAGGTGGGGCTCTGCCCCTTCTCTCCCCCTGCAGCAAGTATACTCACACACTGATCTGTCATTTATCACTATCACACCATTTACAGTTCAGGGTATCTCCTTCACTTACGTACCTTATAAATTCAGGAAAGGGGTAGCTATGGTGCCAGGACCCTGTTTGGTTGCCTTTATCCACCACTATGGCAAATATAACTGGCATATATGGCTGAAAGGAATCCCACAGTACTCCTAACCACTGAAATCCTCCAATCTTCTTGAAGATGAAAGTACATCTTGAGGTGCTGGAAGACAACTTCGTATCCTAAACAGAGTCATATTCATCTGTATTTCAGACTAACATGACATCAGTGAAATCACAGCCCAGACTGGAAGGTTTGGGTTTGTCTGCTTGCTGCTGGCAAAAGGATCAGTGAGTAGGTACCTCGCTACAGGCCAAACCCTGCGTTGCTGACTCAGGCATAGAATGGGACTTTCAAAGTACTTAAGGAACGCATGCCCCAGATGAAAATAGCACTTGTACCCACAGCCTCACTCAGAGTTTTCTTTGGCTTCAGTAGCAGTCAGGGACAGAAGGTCTGAGTTCTCAGACTCACACGTTTGTGTCCTGTCATATAGACACTTAACTGAGTGAAAAAATCACCCAGACCCTTAAGACACAACCAAAAGTAGGCAGTATTTTATAACCACAGACTAGCCACCCTGACTTCCAAGCAGCTCACAAATGTGACTATATTTTTTCCTTATGTCAGTCTCAAGAGGTAAGAAAGTATTATCAAATGGTGGGCACTGGAGCACAGACAAAGGCCTAATCTAAACTTCAATCACAGATCTCTTTTTAAACCTTTTGCATCTGTCTCCTGACCCCAGCCATTCCTGGAGTCTTTTTCAACCTTAGTTGTAGGGGAAGGCAGGTGTGCAGGTGAAAACCAGAGTACTGTAACTTTGTACACTGAGTGCTATCAACAGCAGAACTTTACAAGTCAAATGTGCTCTCTCAGGCTGTCAGATCCCAACCCAGTCAGGGTTTTATGGATCAAAATCAGCAGAAGAAAAAATGTCAAGCCACTGGGTCAGCAAACACAAATGAGCATATCTCCATGAACTAGGTACACCATCAGCAGACTTGACCCAGCTGAAGGATGACCTACAAGTGGCTATGAAGTTCGAAAAAGTCTTATGCCATTGGGTTTAAGGAATGAAGTCGAAAGAAAATACTTTCCTCCTTTTCTTTAACGTCTCGATTTTTTTTTTACCTCAAACCAAATTTGGTATATACTTTGAACTATCAGTAAAACAGGGAATTCAAGATGACAAGAGACAGAACAAAAGCCAAAGGGGTTCACCATGAAATCAGGTCCCATGGGATTACTGAAAAGGACAGGACTGGAGAGATGGCTGGTTACCTTCATTCCTTTGGAGCCATCAGCTTCCACCTTCTGAGACAGTTCTTCTTCAAGCCCCTCACTGACTATTTAGGATTTACTGCCAGGATCACAAAAAGTCCCTGGGCTTAACTGGAACTTAAAGGTAGCACTGAGGGGAAAACAAACAAACAAACAAACAAACCCAAAACAAAAGCTCGGGGAAACCTTCCCCATGCTATGAAATACAGAGGTCAGAGAAAGAGGGAATAAGAAACAGGTTCTCCTTCCACCACCAGCGAGGAATGCTGGGAAGATACCGCCACTCCTGTGACAGCTGAAGTCCAAGAGATGTAAAACAGCTTGTGGCAACAGCCTGAAATGGTCTTGCAATATCAATGTCCTCAAATTGCCTGCCCAGATGACGAAACCACATTGCACGAGCTCTGCGGTCACTGCGGGCACTGTGCTGCAGCTCCACAGGCGGACGTTATGCCGGGCGCTGCCTCCTGCCCGTGCTGCCTGCATCTTCAGGGCAGAGTACTGCGGGTAGTCGAGGGTCAAAACTTCCAGCCGGTGTAAATTGGCTGAGCCCCACCATCTTCCCTGGAACTCCATTGATTTACAGCGGCTGAGGCTCTGGCCTCCGCTATGTTTAAGATCTGAGACAGGCTTTCATTGGACACAAAAGAATCCTCTTTGGGACACTTTGAAACCTGTGCTGTGTGTGAGCGAGGAGCTAAACGATTCCCAAGATTTTCTGTGAGACATGTACAAGCACACATTGTGCACCGAGCATGAGCAGGCTCCACCAGACGCACAGACACAGAATACGCTCCCTGGGATGTGCCAGGGTGAAGAAGAGTTTTCTAAGTCACTTCATTTTTACTGGAAACACTGCGCCAGTCCTCCCACATATAACGCACTGTGCGCTCCTCGTAACCAGCATTGTCTGAACTTGTGGTATTTTAATAAATGTTCCTGCCAAGCCAAAGACGCTCTAAGACACATCACCTTTGTCCAGAGGAGGATCCCAGCCGAAACGAAGTCCAGAAAGTGTGACCTCTGCTACAAACCAACACATAGGTATGTTAAAAGAGTTCCTACTAAAAATAACTGCTCTCCGTACTGCCTGGAGTAGAAGGGGGCACAGGCTGTTTAGAGAGTGCACATGAGGATGACAGATCGCAACAAAAAATCCTTTCACTGTATGCACAGGAAAATGAGGCGGTACAAATGAATGCCTCTTTTTTATTTCATAGGGACAGGTTGGCAAAAGCAGGTTATTGGGTTTGGGCTGCATGGAAAAGAAGAATTTTCTTTTTTTTTTCTGGAATCCCGATTCATCTTCATTATTCAGTCACTCAAGCTTCCTTGGAAACAGAGTGCCACTGAGTTATTATGGCAGTCATAGATGAATTCAGCAGAAAAATATACGTATAATAACGAAAGAAAGTAAAACTGCTATCCTTGTGCAGCCCTACAGAGAGACAGCCAGACAAAAGCATGAAAAAATTGACTGTCTGGCCAAGAATGAAATTGCTGGCAAGTCTAGTTTCAACCCTGCTATTAGCTTTCTTGCAGCTGCTTCAACTACCCAAGCAGTATTGAGATAAGTGCATTCTCTGAAGTCCTTTTTTTCTAACTGGGGTAATACATTTATTTGCATATTCTGATTCATACCTCATCTGAAAGAACTCAGGAGCTAACAGCCAGCCACCTTAAACACACACAAAAAAAAAAAGGAAAACGCTCTCACCACTGTTAACTGCATTTAGGGATGAATGTCGTGCTTCCTCTGCGGGCAGAGCCCTTCCCCAGCTGCGTTGCACATGGGGCAATTCCACCATGCCAAAGGGGTAGGACACGGGCAGCTGCCCGAGGAGGGAGACTAGGAGAGGAGGCAATGTGCTCTTTGCAACCTTCCTGCTCCGAACCACTGGCTTGTGCAATGGGCAGATGGGCAGAAAAAAGTGGTAAGGGTGGATCTCCATCCACGCGGCTCCTACCCTGACACTGCAGCCACCTCAATGGCACAAGGGGCTGCAAGTGCGAATGTGACATATTTCTGGGAGGAAAAGGGATGCCTGGGGTAAAGGCTCACGTCTCGCTCCTATCCCGGGAAGATCACTCCCAAGCGCTGATGGATCAGGTCGAGGGAGGTCACGCTCGGGATCCGGACCTCAGGAACGTATTTCGGACCTGATGTAATGATAAGGCGTGACATTACGCTTGCCATCAGACTCTCTCGCCTCACAGGCATGTCGTTAAGGTTTCCTCTCCTCAGAGGTGTAAAGCACTTCTGTTGCAAGCCCAGTAAAAGAAGGTACTGTCTAAGGGTGGAACAGAAAAGGTTATGGAAGATTTGCCAAGAAAGTGCCTGTGCTCTTCTCGTTCCAAAACATGGCAGGCTTAAAAAAAAAAAAAAAAATTTGAAAAGTATCAAAAGGCACCTAATGATTGTTTTTTGGGAAACAAAAGAAGCACTTATGGGTTAGCTTTTCCAAGTTGCTGCATTAGTAGATATACTAAACAGACAGCTTGATCCGGATGAGTCACACGGCAGAAGAGGAACAATGACCTGTGTGTTCCTCCATTACAAATTATTCATTTTTCTCTGTCAATAAAGACTTTTTTTATATATATAATTGCATTTGGGCAGCCAATCAGAAGGGTGCAGCTATCAGAAGATCACCCCCTCCCCCAGGGAGTCAAATCTATTTGGCAGGGTGTCAGAATTTCAGGATACCCTAAGGCAGGCCACAGCACCTTAAAATAACTTAAACACACCTCATCTCATGCCTGGATGTTGAATCAGCCCAGAGATGTCAATCACGCGCTGCCGTTCACAGCAGAATCACCTCAGTTGCTCTGATCCTCACTTTTGAACTTACAACTTCCCTTCACAGGAACCGGGTGGGGTGCATGTGTGTGTGTGTGTTTGTGTGTGTGCCTATGTGTGTGTAATTCCCCAGTCTCCACAACAACAATTCCACCCTTTGAGCCTCCTTGTTGGGAAACAGCCCTTGCAGAACAGCAAGTTCCTCTTTCACAACAGCTACTTGCTGAAAGGAGGCAGCACAGCTTGGCAATGGCAGTAGGAGACAGCAAACCTGGGCCTTCCCCTTATGAGTTTATAGGGCTTTTGCTACCGACAGACATGCCGATGTGATTTAACCCCACTGAGTTATTCTCAGCTTGGCCCCTCTAACTTGTTCAGAAGTATCTGCTCATCTCAAAGATGTCAGTTCTCCGAGAGTTTGGCTTGAGCTGGTTTTCAGAGGGTCTAAGGTTCCTCTGGTGTTACGTTATACTGTAGTGTTGCTGTTGCTGTGGTGGTTATTTATCTGCACTGGAACAGTATCGCGCAGACCAGGATCCTGCAGTGCTGGATCCATATGTGCTGTAAAACCTTACCAATTTCAGTTAACTGCTTAGCTTCTCGAGAGAACAGCACCTATGTGCAACATCCAAAAACTGGGGTTCAAACCAGATGCTACTTGCTACAGTATCTGCCATACTCCTTCATACCTTCTCCGTCTGTAAACTAAGGGTGAAAATACAGATCTGTGTAAAATATTTTGGGGTGCATACACAGGTCCAGAGCACTTTGTAAGCATAGTACGGTGCTACATCACATTGCTTTTCAATTCAGGAATGCGCGATCTTCTTCTCTGCCTTCACTTTGTTGTCAAGGGATCCCTGAGCTTGTGGTCTAGTGAATTGCACCAATGCCCACTGAACTAAGTCCAAGAATTTACCAGAAAAAAAAACAAACAAACAAAAAAAAGAAACCACAACCCCAAAAAACCCCAAAACCCACAACCACCCACCAAAGCGGATTATTGTTCTATTATTTCTGGGATATGAATAATCTATTACATTAGAGCAAAAATACAGTTTCCGAAATTGGCTTCACGCTTTTGTTGCGTGACTTGGAAGTCCCCAGGTTGAAGCACTTGCCTTATTTTTCGGAGACCACTAGGTGGAAGTGCTGCTCCATCTCAGCCTTGCCATCCCAAAGCCCTCTGGAAGCGGCAGCCAGGACTGGAGCAACCCTTGACAAAACTCTTTTTTTTCATGGGGAGGCGAAAGACGAGGAACCAGAAGCCTCGGTCCCCTTTTTTTTCCAAAGCAATTCGGTTCCAGTGCACACAGTGTCGCGGGAAACATATATCAAAATCAATATATAATGAAATCATAACAACAAGGCTTGTGACAGCGAGGCATAAAACTTGGAATGTGCCTTCAGAAGGGGAGACAGATGAATTTGTCAAGCGTGCCATAACACAAGCCTTTTATGAATTATTAGTAATTTATAACGCACTTTTAGAGGAGTGGGGACAACCTAGGGAAATGAATGGGCTTTCTTGGCTTTTCTCTAAAATGACAAATGTCTTTTTTATTCCATTTGCTCTCTCCCAATTCCCAGCTTCCAGCCCCTGCCTACAAGCCCACTTAGCACGAGGTAATTCTATACCTCCTTCTTCTGCTCTTCCTGAAATGAATTATCTCCTATAGCAGCTTTCCAGGGCAGCGCCTGCCAGAAGGGGAGCACCGGGAGTAAAGTCCTTTCCTAAGCTCGTCTGTCCAAAGCCATTTGCCCTGCAGCCTCACTCAGAGCTGACCTAGTAAAACCAGACAAACAGCTCTCAGCCATCTCCCTCCTCCCTGCCTTCTTCTCCCCTTCCCCTATTCCCGTCCTCTGTGCTCTCCCTCTCTCCCCTCAGCAATTTAAGTTTGCTCACTCTTAAGTCCTGGGACCACCAGGCACTTCATATGTCCCGTGCAGACCAAACGCAGAGCAGGGTAATCCTGAAGGGAGAGACAAGAAAAATGGCAACACAGGAGGGTTAAAGGCAGGCTGAGCCTAGCAAGCATTGTCTAGACTTTCAGTCTCATGATTCAGTGTGTCTGATGTAAAACTATTTAAATAAGAGTTATGTAAATAACGTGGCAGACAGATAGATTATTTAATATAATCAAAGCGAGATAAGGCCCAGGCCCCAATCCTTCCCTAAAGTAAGGCTGCTTTGTGCCATCCTCACAATGCAAACAGCCCTGAGGCCAGAAGACCCAGCCAAGGGAGGATCACCCCAGCGCAAGGAGATAGCCTCCTGGCTTGCAACCAGCACAGCAGCTCCTACACGGCTCCTCCATCCCTAAAGCCAAGCAAAGGGGCATTCATGAGAAATTTCAGTATTCAACCGGTTTCCGCTGCCATATTAGCACCTCAGAGGCACCATCATTTGGGATCATTTGAAGCAGCCTTCCTCTGAGCTGTGCTGGAGGATTTGCCTTTAGCTGTGCCAGCTGGAGACTGCGACCAGGGAGAGGAGATTGGATAATAAAATGAGCAAACTTTTTCCTCACCTCTTCACCTTCTGGCAGGGTTAGCCTCAAAAACGGAGTTGAAAATGGCCTGTCAAGTAGGGTAGCACTTCCCTCTCATTATCTTGTTACCATCTTTAGCATATTCATCTGGGTTTTACCCACTTTTCCCAGGCCAGGTCTGCCCCACAGCAATTGCATGCAGGATAGGCCCAGCAGAGCTACCTTCAAATCACCTTACTGTGGGGGCTGATAGCGCTGTAAACACAGGAGCACAGGGCTGCGAAGCCTGCTGGAGAAGCCGGCCCCGTGGACAAGCAGATAGTGCCCACAAGACCACGGGCAGGCACGAGGCTGGCTTGACTTTGTTGACAGGAGCAGGAGTTGTAGTGCAAACGTGCCCTCGTGTACCGTGATTTCCACCAGCTCCCCTAGGACACCAGGCTTCCCACTAACTCTGTTTGTTTTTATTTCACAGTGAGGTAATGCCACTTTCTTGACATTCCACCTTCTCTTTCC
>NW_010254208.1:27694-37759 GCF_000690775.1 Eurypyga helias
TCTTTCCCTTTAAACACATAGGCCTGACTCGACTGTCCCTACGCTAAAATCAACACGCGGGCAAGTTTAAGTAAAGTTTAAGTAAGGACTGTGCTGCTGGCGCTTTCCGCAGTACCACACCCTCTTGCCTCTTCTTCCCATTCAGGTCACTCGTAACTCTCCTGACTACACCTTTTTTTTTTTTTTTTTTTTTCCCTAAATTACTTGGTATTTGCTCAGTCTAATCTTCTCATCCACGTTGAATGGAACCAACTAGTTCTGCTTCCAGACACAGCCTGACCCACAGACAGTCTTTGCAGTTGTGTGACCATGTCAGTGAAGGACAGTTTGTTTGGTTTTTTTAAGCCGGGAGAGCTAAACCTACCAGGGACAGGTTTATTCATTATCAATATGCTTTGTATGGATACAATCTCCCTCCCACATGGCAGGGAAGTTAAAGCAACACAACCGAAGCCAGAGCTGGCCTTTTTTAGGTACGCACACCAAGCACACATGGCTTTTGCACATACACGAAACAGAGATAAGCACACACAGGGTCTCTCCCTCTCTGTCATAGTTACTCAATGGTGGGCAACAATTCAATGCATCTTCTTTTGGTGCAGTAACCATCTAAAGACAACTTGAACGAGGAACAGATTTACTCAGACTTCCTCCACTCCTACCTTCTACCCAAATTAATGTTGGAGTAGATAAGGCTGGAGAACATTTCCCTTCCCTTTTTAAACCCTTCCTTAGTTTAAATGGTCTGACTCATCAGCAACACAAAGATGACAAAATGTCTATTCAGCCCCCCCCACCCCCAAAAAACTTTGGCATGATTTTGCTATCAAATTAGGGTACTCAATCCATGCCAGTTTGACAAAATTAAAAAAAAAAAAAAAAAAGAAAAGGTCTCCTAGCACACTCATTGTATATGATTAGGATTTGGGGAGGGTGCGGAGCATAACATCATCATAGGCAGAAAGTGAAAACAGCCAAAGGAAACGCCTACACTCTTCCTTTACAAAAGCTGCTTGTTGTGTCTGTCTGAACAATTGTTTAAAAACCTGGAGGGGAATTAGAAGGAAAAAGATAACTGACTTTATTAAGAGCAAAAGATTGATTGAGCAATTGATTGCACTTAATTGGAAATGGGCGAGCAAAGGAGAGGATTTCAGGGTTGTTTTTTTCCTGGTCTCGCAGACAGTCCTGCCACAGAATCGTACAGGCAGGAGACTGAGTTACCGAGCTCAGAGCTTCGGTTTGTTCCTCCTTCCAGGGCATTGCTTGCCTGGAAGCAGCTGTCTTTGAGAGCTGACCCCTTCCACAGCACTGCCAAATGCAGTATTTGAGGCCTCGAAAAGGAAGAGTCACAAGGTTAAACTTCAGAGGTTGGTTTGTGCACGGGTTTCTTTCCAGAGCTTTTTCTTTGCTTCTGAGATACACTCACATTCATGGGATGCTTTCCTCTGTAATGACAAGGTTGAGAAACTTCATAGTTTTTTGGGGAATTTTTTTAAGAGAATAGCAAGATTCTCATCAATACATTTCATAAGTGGACTCCTTAAAATAAAAATGTTATCAAATTCAATATAATGAAATAGAGAATGATTATATGATTAAACCTCACTAACCAAAGGGACAGAGACAACACTGTTATGGGGCATATTTTCATGAAGTTGCTGGAGTTATGCGCATAATAATGAAAACTAGAGCACAAGAGGGAACTGGCTCAGAGTTTCATAATCTTTCTCCCCAAAACAATCCTCAAGGGGAAAATGATAATGTGCATGAACAGTTAAAATAAAAGCAAAACCCAAGCTAACTCCTTTAAATGAATCAATTCCTGTTAATGTATTATTATCTTACAATATCTATTACCTTAATTTTCCTCTTAAGAAGCAGGAAGGACAGACATTCATACTGCACAGATAAGAGCGTGATTTCCAGTTAAAACAAAGGTTCTAGCGGTTAGGTTTGAATTTGCTTTGTTTAAAGTCAAATTGCAAGGTATGTGGGCCTCAAACTTATCTAAACAGTACAGTCAGTACACAGAGTCAGAGTCATTGAGGTTGGAAAGGACCAGACCAACACAGCCTTCATTTGCCTGTGTGATCACTTTACATTAATAAATATAAAGCCTTTTTCCCTGTGAAGGCACGGAATTGAACTGGATAGTCAGGATGGCCCGTGTATGGCTGTGTTCTAGCTTCCCAGGTGCTGGCAGCTGGTACCCTGTAGAGCTGCACACTCTGATGATGCATTTAACATCCACTAATCTCATTTGCCTATTCTAAGCAAGAACAGAGGCTTTACCTGAGTATTTTCAGAAGAGCAGACTTGGTAAGAAGGCAAAACAAGAGAATGCAGAAGCAATGTTGCAAGAGCAAGTGGCCAATTTTGCAGATTGAGGCAATAACAGGTGGCCATAGGAATCAGAGGACTGAACAGCTATCTTATGTCCTTCCTTCTCAGAAGACTGAAGAGTTGTCTTTTGTCTGTTCTCCTCACAAAATACACCCTACATCTGAAAGCAAAAACATTAAAAACAGCACCAATTTCTCCATTACCCCTTCTAGTTTTCCAGTGTGAGCCAAGAGCCACATGGATACGGCACGAAGGGTAAGGAAACAAATAATGCCTCTTACAGTGAGGTTTCCCATACCAGCTTCCTTAGGACTGAGAGACAAACCAAAGGAGAAGGAACCAGCATGGGCTCGTCTCTCTTTGTCAGACATGCACCTCCTGTGCCAGCTGCCACAGCTGCCAGCCTCCCACAGGCCTCTCCAGAGTCACCTTCTTTTCTGCCCATCTGGCAGGAGTTACCACTTTCCCAGGTCTACCGGCTGAGTTGGTCATCCGAGCACTCCCTTATCCGTTCCAGTCAAAACAAGCCATGTCAGCTAATGTGGTTTGCCATATAGGTCTTTCCTAACCTGGTTCACGGGGACCAAAATGGCTTGGGAAATGGTAAGGTGAGAAATTCCACCAACAGCCCGGAGAAGTCTGTAACCTCGAGTAGGAGGGCAGCAACCACTTAAAGGAAGCATCAACCCTAGCAGCCCATGCCACTCAGCCTTTACGGTCCTGCTTGCACCATACCCGCCCTGTGCAGGACCACGGCAGCAGTCATGCACGCGATTCTTCTCTTTTTGCAAACAGCCACATCACTCTGCAGCTACAATTACCTGTAGCTAGTGCTCGTTAAGTGCTTTGAAGATTAAAAGCACAGATACAAGTGTTAAATATTGTAATTATTCTTACTACATAACATTGCTGCACTGAAAGTAGGGAGGGGTTGTTTTTCCATGTTTGTATGTGGGAATACCATGACAGCTGCTCCTTTCTGTAAGTGAATTGCTGCCAAGGACCTTGATAAGGGGTTGTGCTTGAAGGAAAAGGACCTAGTCTGGGAGTTTTCTTGGAGTGCTGCATACCACAGTGAAATTAAACCGTGCTTTTACCAGCCTTCCACTGTCAGAGCTTATTCCTCTACGTGCTGATTACCCCACGCTGCCTCTGGCTCCAGGAGGAGCAGCAATGACTCTCAGCAGCTTACCAGAGCTTGATCCTGCAAGTAGCACACGGAAGCACACTCACCTGAGAGCTCAGCTCAGACAAACAACTTATGAAGAGGCCCACATGCATCAAATCTCAAAGTCCGTGCTCCTGTTTTACTCAGTACACACTTGCGGCTTCAGGAGAGAGAGCTCTTCTTCAATAAGGCCAGGGCAGCCAGGGGTTTGGGTTCTTCTTTCCATTAAGGACACCTTCTGACCTTCCAGCACCACAAAAAGGGGTGAGCAGGAACACGGTTTCCCTACAAAAAAGCGGTGTGTGTCTGGCACTGCCGTCACTAAGCCCACATGGCCAGGAGGAGCAGCTGGAGTAAAAGCCCCTAGGTCTAGTCCATTTTTCTGGACTAGAAAGAGGTTGTGAGATCAGCATATAGTTCACTACCACTTTGCAACTGCCCCACATTTTGCCAGGAGCTGGGCTGGCACCTGGCTGGCTTTCTGTAACCAAACACAAACAAAGTTGTGCTGAATCTGGGTCATATCACTCAGGACAAAGCCATGAGTGACCACTTCAGTTTGTGGCATGCAGTTAAGAGTGTTTCTGTGCACCTCCAGGCTCTGTGATGCAGCATCTACATCCAAAGGCATTTAAACAGGCAGTGCTTCTCTACGTGCGCTGGGAGCTTGCCTGAGCTAAGGCTGAAAAGAAACCGTCTGACCTTCTGTTTCCATGTCATACCCCTCCCTTCCCTGTCCTGCAACAGCCCTGACCACCTTTGAACCTGTCTGCATGAGGGGGGGCAAGTAGACCCCACAGTCCAAGAAGAAATGCTGCTCTGACCCACCTCCTTCACACTGTCAGGCAGCTTTAGGGAATAGATGGAAATTAAGACGTCCCAGGGAACACAGCTGCTGCAAGAGCAGGTGACCATCACTTAGAAGGACCCACCTTGCCTCCCCTTTCTGCACTCTCTCACACACACACCAGCAGTCACAGAGGCGAAGCCGCAAAAAGGATTGCCCTTTCCCAAATGAACACAAAGTACTGAAGTGCAGCAAGCACCTGAAAACCTCTCCAAGAGGATAACCGTAAGCACAGGCAACAGCTGCAAGTGAGAGCATATGCAGGAAGCATAGGCAGGCACCGGGCTGACAGGACCCCGTTCAAAAGGCATTCAAGTACCTACAGCTTCCCCCAAAGTCTACAGGGCTTGCAGGTGTCTGACACCTCTCTAGGATCCCGTAGTATATATCCACGCTCATGTTCCAGCCCCACAGAATTCCTCATCTAACTTGAAACCTACTACTACTGAATTTGGGATCAGGGAGATCATTTGTGGAAAGAAGCATGGTCTTGTACCTTCAGTGTTCTGTGCCAAAAGATTTGTCTGTGGTCTTTCTGAAGGGGCGAGGAGGACAGAAAAGCATGAAAAATATATATTCATTTTAGAACATTTTTAAGCTCATTTGGTGGCATGGGAGAAGGTAGCATAGGATGAAGGACTAGCAAGAAAGAAGCCTGGGTGTGTCACAGGGGAAGGGAAAGGTTGTAGGAGGAAGTGTAGGAGGAGGTGATGCAGACAAGCTCACTCAATTGCAAGGCAAAACATGGATTTTGTCCCCAAGCAAAACACTTCTGTACTGCTGTCAGGTCAAGCTAATAAAGACAGCTCTTCAGAGGCTCCGCCGTCTGTCTGTATTTCCTCTCTCACCAAGAGGGAAAATAATTAATAAGCAGCTTCTGTCTGGCAATCAGCAACTATTTGCATCATCATATATGGAGATGGCAGCTTTCCTGATCATGAAACACACCTTCTCTTTAGCAGCGGAGCACCTGCTCGTCCAGCCCGGTACAAAGCTGCCATCTCCAATTCTGCACACGACTTGGCTCAGGAGAGGCTGGGGGTGGGCAGCACCCACCGTACGGGCTGTAAAGCGAAACTTGCTGAGGTATCTGAAGTCTCAGAAGGTTGGCCATGGGCATGAAAGCCAAGCTTCAGTATTTGCAGAGTCGTTAGGCCACAGGACTTGCCATAGAATATAGGTGTTGCCGGCGAGATGCAAATTCACGGTGAATTCGGGAACGAATAGAACAACTTCCTTTGTTTAATGCGTACAAGATACAAAAAAATTAAGCGAATCTGGTGCTAGTCCAACTCACTGCTAAAAACACTTTTGACAAAAGCTGACCTCTTTGCTCCTGAATAAATATTAGCAATTTGTTTGCGCATTGTTCAGCCAGTTTTGTAGACAGGCAAAGAAAAATGAGCAAAGAACTTATTGGGTCATTTTTTTTTTCCCCACCAATTGTCAAATACATTATTCACAAATACAAGCTTCCATCATTCATCTAGCACTAGACTAAACACTTTCTACTAAACTTAGTTTTCAGCATCGTGTTTCAGTTTATAGTTACATTTTTCCCTGGGCAAAGCAAGCCAGTCATTAGACAGCTCTCGTAGGTTTCTCCTAAACATGCTTGATGAAGTCTTTTAAGAAAGAGGAGGTGGAGGAAATCGTGCTTTAAAGTCAATGGGAACATTTCCATTCACCTCAATGGGAAATGCACTGGAAGAGATAACGTTATTTTGAAGAGTTAATGAGCATAATTAAGTCAGGGGTGGGGGGGCGTGTAGGAAATAAAATCTCTGCCACCTTTGCACACTGCACTTTGTGATGGACAGCTTTCAAACTGAACAGAGTAAGAACGCCAATCTTAATGCTGGAGCTGCCCAAAGCAGCTTCCAGCTGTCTTCCCTAATACCACCCCATGGTGCTACATGGCACATAACATACATACATGAAATTTAGCAGCATCATCCAAGCTCTAGTCATGCTCACTCTCCAGTGACTTCTCTGAGTTCACTCACCATGGTGGTGCTGAGCTGGCACAGGTGCTCACCTTTAATCTCTCCAAGCCAGAGCCACATCTGATGCAATTCAGCTTAATGGCTTGAGGATCTGGCCTCCTTTGAAAGGGAAACCAGAATATGAAAAGAAAAATTATATGTATAAAAAAGAAAATCAAGCATGAATTTGAGCATGAATTTCTGGGCTGATTTACTGCACGCCACACAGCCGTGCGTGGTCAGGATGACACGCATGCAAGAGAACTCTGAGATGAAATAACTGCATGAAACTACTACATTTGGAATTTCTATGAGTAGGCAAATTGAAAAGCAGGCGCACCTTAAGAGCACACCTTTGCTGCAGGTCAGGAAGAAAACTCCATGTCATCTTTTTCTTCAAAGAAGTTTAGACGGCTGCTGCCATTCCCCTAAATTCAGAAGAAAGAGGGACACGATGTGCTGTTCAGCCTATGCAAATCTGTGATGAACACCACTGAATGCAACACCTGTGTTCACCTCTGTCATTTTAATCAAGTGGTTACCATAAGCCCATCTCTTCCACAGGAACTGGCCTATTTTATCCCCAGTCCAATCGATTCCAGATGAATCCTTGAAGAGTATCCCCCAAGATAATTATGCTTATTCATTATTAGCACATTATGGGCACAGCCTGTAGCTAGACAGTGTACAAATGTAGAACAGGAGGCAGTCCCTACCCTGCTGAGATTACAATCTCAAAAGTCATAAGGGAAAAAAACCCCAACAAAATAGACAAACAGGCTCAGCTAATGTTGAAAGCTAGAGGTGTGGTGGAGGGCTCGCATTCCTTCCCTTATTCAGTGGGCAGATGCAAGACAAGCCCAGCCTCTGGAGGGAAATAGATGCATGGAGAGACACGAAGCCCTTCCCATGGCCCAGGAAGGCCATCCCCGTCCACTGCAACCTCCTTTCACAGAGCTCTCTCCTAACCAGAAGAGTTGTTTCAGTTGTAGCTGTGCCCATGGTTAAGACAGCAGAGCTAGGTGTAAGCCCTTCTCTCCTTCTTCACTCAGCACACTTGGCAGGTTCAGCTCAGGGCTTTCAAAAGGACCAGGATTTGGAAGTCTTGCTGTCTGTATTTTTTTCCTCTAGAACCTGTGCTTTAGACCTTCAAGCCTGCGTAACAAGGAGAGAAGTAATGGCATTAAAAGCCATGTGACTACTGCCAAAACGTGTCACCTCCAGTCACTCCATCCAAAACGCATGAGGCTCTGGCCAGAGTTGAGACCTGTAAAATACTGAGAGATAAGTGGTGGGGAGCTGATAAGGACCTTCCTTTCAAATTTATCCCAAAGCCCGAGTCATTATCTATTGGATCAGCCCCTGCAGGTACTTAGACGCCACTCTGCCTACTTTTTGGATCCCATTGGGATTTTGGCTGAAAACAGGTGCCAAGATGCTCTGACTCAAGCGGTTGCGGGCATGCCCAGCAGCAGAGCTACCAGTGCTGAGGGAACAGGCAGGTAAAAGACGGAGGCACCGACCAAGGCTGGATGCCTTCAAGGTTAGACGGTTGCTTGCCATGGGGCAAAGGGGCACTGCTGTGAATTTGGGCTACGTGGTCTGAACTCCAGTTACACCCTGTTGCAAGTGACAAAGTCTCTCTCTGAAGCTGGCCCTTACAAAAGCCATCCACGTTTCCTCCACGCTGTTCCCTCCACTTAATTTAAGTGCACCTAATCAGCAAATCTACCTAATTGGAATATCTCTGTTAAAAATCAGGGATGCTTACTAACAATGACTGCATCTTGATCAGGATGGTAATATCACTTAATTGGGATGCCTTCAGGTATCTTAGTGGTTTGGGTTTTTTATGTCTCAAGCTCAAGCTAGTCTTGTCTGTCTGCTCCTCATAAAACAGCTTTCAGTTCCTCCTTGGTAATGATACAGGCAAACGATGATGTAAGTTACTTTAACATTTTTTGCTTCTGGCTGTTAGTTGGTGTGGGACGGGCAAATTACCTGTTCCTGTGGGTGTTCTTGCCACAGGGGCGGTTACGGTAGCTTCAGTCTCCATCCCATGCAAACCCTCCTTCGACCTCCGCGGGCCTCCCCGTCACGCAGGGAGCGCTCTGCAGCTCTCCAGAACGCTGCAGTGAATAGTGACATGCTGTTTTCTGCTACTTGGCAAGCCTGTCTAAATTTGGGGGGAAAATGCCCTGCCACGGGTCTTCTGTTTGTATCTTACTGTTTCAATGTTTGCAGCGCCCACAACTCTGAGAGCAAAGAAGTACGCATGAAAAGGAAGCGATGTATCTGCCCATCTACCCAACCAAGCACACTGACACCCCACAGTTACACACGTGCAATTGTTTCGTATGTAAGCTTCAGCTAAGAATCTCCAGCTCTCCTTTAGGGGTTATAAAGTTAAATAGAAAACTTGATTTTTAAAAATAACCCCTCAAGTGTCTTTCCTTTCATGCCACACCACCTTAAAAGGCCTGTGTTTGTGTTTCTCAAGCGAAGCACTCTAAATTGACCATCTAACACTGGATATAGGGTTCCCAAGCCCTTCTACTTTGCAAAATAAGGGAATCAACCTTGTTCGGCCTGGCTGATGTGCCAGATTCACAGGCTAGCGTTAGCCATGTTGGCCGGCCGATCTCGCCGGGACAGGAATTGGGCCATGAGCTGTGCAGTGGGACAGGCGGTGTGCCAGAGCCACGCACCCAATGTGCAATGGTCGTGTGAAGGGGGCTAATGCCACCTGAATAAAAAGAGAACGACGGAAAGCTTTGTTTTTATTGGAGTTTCAAGAGAACTCTGTTTGAAGAGACACTGAAATACATACTGCCAGGGCTCTTTGCTTCAGTGCAAATTTTCTGTTTCAAATCACGCCTACCAGCCCGCTTATAGATTTGCACGTGGCCTTGTGGAGGCAGGAGGGAAGGAATTGGAAACTGCAGATAATGTACTTGGGGAACTGAATGATGACATCTTTTACCTTTACACGGTACACGGCTTAGTGTTAAGGACAGAGCCCTAGTTGAAGGAGAGGGCCGCCTGGGGTCACGGCCCATGGGACTCCTGCCACTGCAAATTCCATGTGTTTGTTGCAGTGGGCGCATTCAAAAACCCGTCTCTTCTGTGCATGCCCTGTGTTTTATGGAAAATAACATCTACATCTTGACAGCTCTGATTTTTCAACTGTTCTTTCACCTCCTTTTATTACATTTTGCTATTGGCAGAGCGAGACATTGTTTTCTGTATGTAAACCACCCTAATGGGTTACTTCCCGCGGTGCGCAAATAACCGTGCGAAGAGAGCGTTTGTGGCTTCGTAAAAGTGCATATGCAGATATCTGAGTTTTATTACTTGTGTTACCGTAGCTCCTAGGAGCCTTACAGGAGGCGAGTTCTTTGGTGCGATTGTACTTAATACCCATAAATGCCTTGTAAAACTCTGGAAACCATGCGCGCAGCCAGCTACGCACACACACCAGCGCGCGCGTGTGGATGTGCGCGTGGGTACGTTCACACGTTGCTGTAACCGTCCAACTGCGGCGAAAGCATCTGCCTCCGGATTTACCAGACAGTTTTATGGAGCTGTTCTTCGGGGGTTGAACACATCACTAATTAGACGGCAAGGGGGAGGTTAAAAAACACAAGTGCTTTTCCTGGAAACCAATGCTTTTTCACTCGTAAGTTTTATTGGCAAACCTGGCAACCGGGAAAGACATT